>NC_135215.1:9191774-9206774 GCF_052324685.1 Brachyhypopomus gauderio | reverse complement strand
CCCCCTCAGGCGAGGTGTCCCGCCCCCTCAATGTAAAAAATAAGACCCATTTATTTTATAACAACCGATCAAGAACTTACGTTCGCCACCCCCCCCACCCAACAACTTACGTTCGCACCCCCGAAATTTTCTGACGCCCCCTCACTGTATATGTTCTGGCACCGGCCCTGGGTGGTGGTGGTGGTGGTGGTGGTGAGGGGTGATGGTGATGGTGGTGGTGGTGGTGGTGGTGATGGTGGTGGTGAGGGTGAGGGGTGGGGGGGTGAGGGGTGGTGAGGGGTGATGGTGGTGGTGAGGGTGAGGGGTGGGGGGTGAGGGGTGGTGGTGATGGTGGTGGTGAGGGGTGGTGGTGGTGATGGTGGTGATGGTGAGGGGTGGTGGTGGTGATGGTGGTGGTGAGGGGTGGTGGTGGTGATGGTGGTGGTGGTGATGGTGGTGGTGGTGAGGGGTGGTGGTGGTGGTGATGGTGATGGTGAGGGGTGGTGGTGGTGATGATGGTGGTGAGGGGTGGTGGTGATGATGGTGGTGGTGGTGGTGGTGATGGTGGTGGTGGTGGTGATGGTGAGGGGTGAGGGGGTGAGGGGTGGGGGGTGAGGGGTGGTGATGATGGTGAGGGATGGTGGTGGTGGTGGTGGTGGTGGTGGTGATGGTGAGGGGGTGAGGGGTGGTGGTGGTGGTGGTGATGGTGAGGGGTGAGGGGGTGAGGGGTGGGGGGTGAGGGGTGGTGATGATGGTGAGGGGTGGTGGTGATGGTGATGGTGAGGGGTGGTGGTGGTGATGGTGGTGATGGTGAGGGGTGGGGGGTGAGGGGTGGTGAGGGGTGAGGGGTGGTGGTGGTGGTGGTGATGGTGAGGGGTGGGGGGTGAGGGGTGGTGGTGGTGGTGGTGATGGTGAGGGGTGGTGGTGGTGGGGGGTGAGGGGTGGTGGTGATGGGTGGTGGTGGTGGTGGTGATGGTGAGGGGTGGGGGGTGAGGGGTGGTGGTGGTGGTGATGGTGAGGGGTGGGGGGTGAGGGGTGGTGGTGGTGGTGGTGAGGGGTGGTCGTGGTGAGGGGTGGGGGGTGATGGTGAGGGGTGGGGGTTGAGGGGTGGTGGTGGTGGTGATGGTGAGGGGTGGTGATGGTGAGGGGTGGGGGGTGATGGTGAGGGGTGGGGGGTGAGGGGTGGTGGTGGTGGTGGTGGTGGTGAGGGGTGGGGAGGTGTGTAGATGCCACACAGTCACTTAGCGTTAGCATTAGCTCAGCGCTCAGTGATCTTAGCACGCTAGCAGCTCGCCTCACAGACAGAGCCGCCGTTTCCACTGCCAAGCGCCTGGACTGCTCACTTTTAGTTTAGTGCTTTGGGACAAAACAAGCAGACCAAAGCAGCGTATTCAGCTCAGATTCAGACCAAAGCAGCGTATTCAGCTCAGATTCATACCAAAGCTGCGTATTCAGCTCAGATTCAGACCAAAGCAGCGTGTTCAGCTCAGATTCAGACCAAAGCAGTGTGTTCAGCTCGGATTCAGACCAAAGCAGCGTATTCAGCTCAGATTTAGACCAAAGCAGCGTATTCAGCTCAGATTCATACCAAAGCTGCGTATTCAGCTCAGATTCAGACCAAAGCAGCGTGTTCAGCTCAGATTCAGACCAAAGCAGCGTGTTCAGCTCAGATTCAGACCAAAGCAGCGTGTTCAGCTCGGATTCTCTTCCTGTCACTGACTCCGCCTCCTTTCCCACTCTCTTGTTTACCTGCTTTCTTCTGCTGCTGCTACTTTTCAGTCCAGCAGGCTCTAGATGTCACGCTACGGTCCCCGAACCCTTCCTTTTGGGGCGTGTGTTAACGTTGTCTGTGTCCACTCGTCTGCGTCAGTGTAGCTCCGTGGGTGCGGGTGCGTCTTGTCATTATCCGTCTCACCTGTGGCTCGTCTCGTCATCACGTGGGGTTGATGTGGTCTGTCTATTTAATGTGCGTTCGCGCAGTGTCTTGTGCTCGTCGTTGTCTACAGTCTACACGTTGCTGTGTGAGTGTTTCTGTTCTCCGTGCGCTATTGCGCAATATCTGTTAAATAAAGTGACGTCTGTTACGCAAAGCAAGGATCCCGTGTCTCATCCTTCGCCGCGGGTCTCGCGTCACAGAACGACGAGCCGACAAGAGACACCCCAAGCATGCCAGGCTACGCCACCCGGCCAAAGAGGGGCCAGCGCCCTAGCAAGCGACGCCATGCCTCTTCTTCCGACCCGCGCAACACCACCACGCCGACTCCCGAGCAGTTGAAGTCAGACCCAGTGTGCGCGTACATGCTGTGTGCGGCACGGGAGACCGTGGATCCCGAAAGGGCAGAGATGTTCCGCCAGTCTGCGGTGCGGATGTGGAGGGAGCGACACCTCCCTCCCACCAGGGAACTCTCGCCGATACGGGTGGGCTCAGTGGAGCTCTACACCACCGAGAAGACCCCAGAGGGCGAGTTCGCCGATGAGGGCTCGGAGGAGGAGGAGGAAGGCGAAGAGGAAGTCCAGGCTCCCTCAGTTTGTTCTGCCCCCACCATATACTACGGTGAGGGAGAAGATGCCTACCCTCCATCCGTATGCTCCGCCTCCACCATAGACTATGGTGGGGGAGAAGAGGATGTAGAGGACTACCCTCCGTCGGTGTGCTCCGTGCCCACCATAGATTACGGTGGGAGAGAGGAGGATGAAGAGGAGTACCCTCCGTCGGTGTGCTCCGCACTCTCCGCTGACTACGGCGGAGAGGAGGAAAATGACGAGGGGTCCTACACTGAGGACGAGGAGGAGAGCCCTCCCCCCTCGGAGCTGTCTGCCGGGACGGTAAAGGGGAGGTGGACTCCGGAGGCGGGCCCATCCTCCGATCGCTCCGAGGGAGAAGAGATGGACTACTCGCGGGGTGGCAGCCCGGAGCAGCCCATGAGCTGGAGCCGGGGCAGTGAGGCGATGGAGACAGAGGGAGAAGACCCCACTGCCGGCTCCAAGGGGCGGTCGAGAGGAGAAGGAGGAATGCCCTACGGTCCACCGAGGGGAGAGACCAGTCGCGCTGCACCTGGCGCGTCGGCCAACCGCGCTGCACCTGGCGCGTCCACCAGCCGCGCTGCGCCCGGTGGAGGGTTTGCAGCGAGGGCAGGAGGAGGACCGCCCACCGCAGCGCCTGCAGCCCCAGCAGCTCCCGGTCTCTCTCCCCTGATCGCTCTCCTCCTGGCGCGCAGCCTGGCGCCACTGTCATGTGTGTCCGTTCCTGTTTTCGTATGTATTCCCGTATGTCTGCCTAATCTCCTTTTCCCTTTCGTGCCTCTGTGTGTTAATGTTCCTGTTTGTGTGTTTGTAAATGTCCCGTTAAATGTGTCTAACGTGTTTTCCCCGGTCTTCCCAGGGAGGGTGTTCTAGGCTGTTCGTGGCGGATTCTCCACCGAGGGCGGTCATCTCCCAGACGCAGGACTGGGCGCTTCGGATCCGCCCATCGACGTGGGTTCGGGGCACTCGGTCCTGTTGGCACCCCGGGACGGGTAGTGCCCTTGGTGGGGGCGTCTGTCACGCTACGGTCCCCGAACCCTTCCTTTTGGGGCGTGTGTTAACGTTGTCTGTGTCCACTCGTCTGCGTCAGTGTAGCTCCGTGGGTGCGGGTGCGTCTTGTCATTATCCGTCTCACCTGTGGCTCGTCTCGTCATCACGTGGGGTTGATGTGGTCTGTCTATTTAATGTGCGTTCGCGCAGTGTCTTGTGCTCGTCGTTGTCTACAGTCTACACGTTGCTGTGTGAGTGTTTCTGTTCTCCGTGCGCTATTGCGCAATATCTGTTAAATAAAGTGACGTCTGTTACGCAAAGCAAGGATCCCGTGTCTCATCCTTCGCCGCGGGTCTCGCGTCACACTAGATCTATAAATCTGGTCTATAAATGTCTTAATGGTGTAGGACCAGTATATTTATTGGATGTGCTCCAACAATATGAGCCGAGCAGAACTCTCAGATCATTAGGAACTGGTCAGTTAGTGCAGCCTAAGGTAAAAACTAAACATGGAGAGGCGGCGTTTAGCTACTACGCCGCTCAGAAATGGAACCGGTTGTCAGAGAGCATTAGAAGAGCCCCAACACTAGATACCTTTAAATCCAGACTGAAAACCTTCATGTTTGAGCAGGCCTTCAGCTCAGTTTAATTACCTTTACTCTGTAACAGCACTTTTATCTTCATTAATTTAACTTCCTTTAAATCTACTGTTTTAATCATGCTTCCTATTTTAGATTTTATTGTTTTTTTTTTTTTTTTTTTTTATGTTTAAGTCTAACATTTTATTTTTACTGTTCTTATCTTTGCTCCCCCCCTTTAGATCTTATTTACTTTTTATTATTTTATTTACTGTACTTTTTACATTCTATGTTATTTTATTATATATTTTTCTTTATATATGTGATTAATTTCTTAAATCTATTGTGTTACATTTTCTGTGTTTTCTTTTCATTTGTAAAGCACTTTGAATGACCATTGTGTATGAAAGGTGCTATATAAATAAACTTGCCTTGCCTTGCCTTGCCTAGATACACTAGCAGGCAGAACTAATCAATATAGGAAAAGTCCTCCTCTTGCCATGTTGTATTTGGTTTTATTTTTGCTTTGTTTTTGCGCATTTGCGGAGAGCGGCTCGTCTGCCTGCTGTGTGTGTGAGGTCTGGGCCTCTGGGCATCGTACAGCCTGGCGGTGGCAGGACGCTCTGCTGTACACAGCAGCTCTGGGCCTTTCACTGAAAGGACTTTTTGGACATTTTGGTACTTTTCTTGAGATGACAGTGTGGCAGGTTGTAAGTGTGTGAGGGGGTGTGTGAAGGGGCGTCGTACCTTCTCAGCGCGGCCGTTGTTGAGGGCCAGACTGGTGGCTGCTGCCACCTTGGCGTCCAGAGCCTGCTGCTCCCGTTTCAACTGCTCTTTGATCTGCCGTGCCTCCTGGTAGGCCTTGCTGACGGAGTCGTGGTCAGTCAGGTAGCCTCCCGACGTGATGGAGGACAGCAGGTCTGGGGCAGAGCAAGAGGACAAAGAGAGAAATGGTGACACGTGCATGCACAGCTGTGTGTGTGTGTTGTAAACTACTGATCACGCACAATCAGAGATCCTTCAGCCTGCATGAACTCATTTACCTTCCTTTTTAGTTTTTGGTTCTTAAGCTACATAAATTCACAGTGTCACATGCAAAGTAGCAGTGTGTGTTTCCCCGGCAGCATTTAAAGTGTGTGGCTCGTTCTTCTGAAAAAGCACTTAAGTAATAATGATGAGAGTTATCGGTTTGATTTCTCCACACGCAGGTGTTTAATGTCATTTGAGTTTGCAGCCGCAGTCTGATGGCAGAAACAAACAGATGCATGTGGAAATGAGCAGCACCATCAGTCCAAACGATGCCCAGACAAACTGGGCTTACGTTTCATTAAATATGCCCAGTGTGTGTGTGTGTGTGTGTGTGTGTGTGTGTGTGTGTGTGTGTGTGTGTGTGTGTGTGTGTGTGTACACATGTGCCTGTGTAGAGGGTTTTTTAAACTTAATTGAGTGCCACCAGGTGAGGTCAGGCAGCATTAATGCATTGCCGAGCCCCTGGGTTGGAGACATTAGCATACTGTGTGCTGCAGGGAGAAACACATACTGACCACTCCACTGTCTGCTCACTGAGTCAAACGCAGCCAAACAAGCAAAAACAAGAGGGTGATGGAGAGAGGGGACGGAGAGAGAGAGAGAACAAAACATTTAAGTAGGAAAGAAAAAGAAAACAACAACAAGAAAGAAGCTGAAAGAAATAAAGTAAAAGAAAATAGAAAAAAGAAGTAAATTAACGATCCAGTCCAGCATCACCAGGACAACGGGGGTCTCCAGGAGCAACTGCACACTTCTCCAGCGATCCAGCACCCAATGCAGGGTGTGTTCAGATAACCCAAATACAGCACACAGGAGAAGTGGCTCAGCGCTCCAGCGTGTGGTCACAGTGCGAGGGCAACCAGCTCGTTTACAGCTGTAAACGCATCACGCAGGGACCGGGGACGAAGCGCTTGAACAGGCGTATCACTCCGCCACTAACTCACAAATCTGCCCCCTCATGCTCTGAGTCCATTAACAGTGCCCCCCACTCGCTTTGTTACTCCTCAAGGAAAAAGGATTCAAAAGGTCTTAACGGGCAGAAAGACACACGTTCAGCCCCCATATGAGTAGGGGAGCTGGAGGGGAGATACTAACAACAGATTAGTCCTTATTAAGCAGGAGAGATAGCTAATTTGCCCATCGTGGAACATCTGTCCCAGTGCATTTCAGACATGCTTCTCACAGCCTTTTCACAGTTATTATTTATATTATTTTCGGCTTAGCAGTCTCGGCGCATCTGCGTCCGCCCAAGGGTGGGAACCACTTGACTTTCCATCTAGCTTGGGCTGACCTAACAAAGCCCTGTGCTAGATTACTGCTCTTTATCGGGATTAATCCCCCCTCTAATGCATTTCTGACTGGATTAAATGTCCTCATTTCAAATGACAGAGGAGAGAGGTCTTTGGAAAAGCGAAGTTCTCTGGACAGCCGCTGAAGGAGATTAGAAGCAGACTAACTGTTTAACTAACTGACCATGAGATCAGCTGCAAAGTGACTGGTGCATCTGAAACCTGAAGTCAGAGAGACCAATGTAGAAATAAACAGAGACAGAGAGAGTGTGAGACAGAGAGACAAAGAGAGAGAGAGAGACAAAGAGAGACAGACATAGAGTGCAAGAGAAAGAGAGACAAAACTTGTGAGTGAGGGCCCAAACCTGACCCACATATCTAGTAGATATGAATCAGCTCAGCACCCTGAGGCGTATTCATACTCCCCTGCCTCCCTGTTGCCCTGAGTGGGCGTCATCACGTCGCCCCAAAGTCTATGTAGGTCACCCCCGCATCCCTCCACCAGACCACCGCCCGCTCCGCACTGCCGTCTCCGCACCTGACGGAGGTGGCAGGGGTGGGGCGCAGGCAGACACGCCGATCACCCCCCCGGCAGTGGCGAGACCACCACAGGCACAAGCGTCTGGTAACACGGGGAGTAGCAGGACTCCCGGAGTGGGTGGAGGACGGCACGGAGCCGTCTACCAAAGTCACGCGACAGACAGCAGAACATCCCGCACACCGCACACAGCTCAGCGAAGCAGCTGCCTCCATGTGTGACAACAGCAACAACAACAATACAAACACACAAAACTTTACCTTCTAATCCATTTTTCAGAACAAAAAACATCTGGGCCACAAATCCACTAATCTGCTATTAAATCCTGGGATTTGTTGAAAACATGGTGATTATAGGGGACGAGGTCTGGAGCGGGGGAGGGGGAGAGGGTGTTATTGTGGCATTAATGCAGGTTGTTTGTGCTGTGCGTGGTAACTGAGTTGTATAAGAGGCTTGTCTAATCTCATCGCCTCGACAAGATGCCTGACATGAAAGCGCCTTGTGTATCTCTGTTCAGTTCTCAAAATACAACAGAAGAAATGCTTAACCCCCCTGTCTCCCTCTCTGTCTCTCTCTCTGTCTCTCTCTCTGCTCCACAGAGCTCTCAGTCAGTGTTCCCCCTTTGCTCACATTTATACTCTAATAAATACTTGACAATTTGCCCTTCTGGCAAAATTAAACCCCACAGACCTAAAAATGTACCATCAATTACTGAGTCTGACAAATGCCGGCGGCAACGTTCTCAGATAACTCGAATGGTTGCTGCTGAAAAGGATGTGCGACTGTAGGAAAGGCTTCATAACAGGCATGTACGATTAACTGCTACATCAAGCTGTAACAATGTGAAGGTGCAGGTACCTAAGGAGCTGATGCGTGGCGGGGGTCCTCCCATGCTGGAGGGGGCGCTGTGCTTCAGGGAGCCGGAGCCCAGCTTCATGGTGGGGACCTGTGGGGAAGCGGGGGATGTGGGTGACTTGCTCTCGGGTGTCTTAGGCTTGGATGAGAGGTTCAGGGGCTGTGCGCCCTCCTCCTGCAAAGGCAAAACAGCAACATGTTTGGCCTGACGGGAGCCAATCACGACGCCCAGCTGGAGTCAAACCAACCAACCACGGGCCGAAGGGAAACGAGACAGGACACGTTCATCACATGCAGCAACAGTACAGGGAAAGCTTAGTGCAGACAGGTAAGGGGCGTGGCAGGGGGCGGGGCAACCACAGCCCATTGTTGGATTTTAACCGTACACTGATAAAGCAGTCATGCAGAGTTCATGCTCTTTTAATGACTTTCAGAAAAACTGGGACATGCACACATGCTTAACACACTCACACACACACACACACACACACACACACGCGCGCACACACGTGCACACACACACGCACACGCACACACGCACACACACACACACACACACACACACACACACACACACACACACACACACACACACACCCCACCACCACCTCCACTGTGCCTCTTAAGAGGAAACTCAAGCACCATCTGTGAATTCACTTTGAATTAAAAATCCTCCAACACAATAAATCACCAAAAAAATATGAAGTTTTAAGTTTGTTTAGAGCAGGTTCTGGAGATCATGGTTCTGGAGAGTGGGTTCTGGACTATGCTGTTTGGACTCCAGGTGCTGACTAGCGATCTGGTCCGGTTCACAGTACCCGTGGGGCGGGGCACCGAGCAGCACTGCCATGTGGGAATCCACCAGGGGGTCGTGGGATCACATCAATCACCGTCCCTGCTGCGTCCATAATCACATCAGAGTTGGTGCCCAGCTGATGGGCAGGGCCAATTAGATCGCAGAGTGGCAGATGTGTCTCCGCCTCCTCCTGGTCGGGACACCGTGATTAGGGTGGAGGTTGGGCCTGCTTGCTGGGGCTGGGGGTGGGGCTGGGGGGTGTAGTCTGCCGTGAACTGAGCCTTCTTAATCTTGTATTTAATACCACTGTATTTAAATGCCTAATGGCGTGTATAATCTTTGGCTCTGACTGACCCTCTGAAAATATGGTATGGATAATGATCACCTCCCCGGGGTGGCTGGTCAGAAGGAGGTCAGCGTGTACCAGGGAAAGTGCAAGGACTGTTGGAGAGTGCTCTGGTTAGAAGAGTGCTCTGGTCAGGAGAGTGCTCTGGTCAAGAGAGTGCAGATTAATATCACTCCTGTTAGCCGGCAGTGGAAATCATCTGCTTTCACACCTGGGTTGGGCGTCATGGTGATGCCATCTGTCCTCAGTGTAGCCAATCACACGCAGTGCTCGAGTTCCAAAGATCTACCACCATCCATACAACCACCGCCCATACCAGCACCACCCATATCAGCACCACCTATCCAGCTTCAGCTCCATTAAGACCTTCCTCTTCTCCTCGCACACTGTGCAGGTACATTACTGGGCCGCTCTCAATCGTACCGCGCTGGGCGAAATGAGGCAAATGAAGCAAAACCAGTCGGCTTCTACTGCTGTAGAAGAACAAACACCCTACCTGGATGATCAATACTAAATCAAACAACCTTCCTGAATGATCAATACTAAATCAAACAACCTTCCTGAATGATCAATACTAAATCAAACAACCTTCCTGGATGATCAATACTAAATCAAACAACCTTCCTGAATGATCAATACTAAATCAAACAACCTTCCTGGATGATCAATACTAAATCAAACAACCTTCCTGAATGATCAATACTAAAACAAACACCCTTCCTGAATGATGAACACTAAAACAAACACCCTTCCTGAATGATCAATACTAAATCAAACAACCTTCCTGAATGATCAATACTAAATCAAACACCCTTCCTGAATGATCAATACTAAAACAAACACCCATCCTGAATGATCAACACTAAAACAAACACCCTTCCTGAACGATCAATACTAAATCAAACACCCTTCCTGAATTATCAATACTAAATAAAACACCCTTCCTGAATGATCAATACTAAATCAAACACCCTTCCTGAATGATCAATACTAAACCAAACACCCTTCCTGAATGATGAACACTAAAACAAACACCCTTCCTGAATGATGAACACTAAAACAAACACCCTTCCTGAATGATGAACACTAAAACAAACACCCTTCCTGAATGATCAATACTAAATCAAACACCCTTCCTGAATGATGAACACTAAAACAAACACCCTTCCTGAATGATCAATACTAAATCAAACACCCTTCCTGAATGATGAACACTAAAAACAAACACCCTTCCTGAATGATCAATACTAAATCAAACAACCTTCCTGAATGATGAACACTAAAACAAACACCCTTCCTGAATGACGAACACTAAAACAAACACCCTTCCTGAATGATCAATACTAAATCAAACACCCTTCCTGAATGATGAACACTAAAACAAACACCCTTCCTGAATGACGAACACTCCTGACCATCATTGACCCTCATCCTGACCCAACCAGTGCAGCAGAACTTGGATGGATATTAAAGATGCTTCTTTCTCTCGTCCTCTCATTGCCTAGCTATCCCACTCCTTGCTTACTCATTCTCTTGTACCCTTGCTTCCTCATTCTCTTGTACCCTTGCTTACTCATTCTCTTGTACCCTTGCTTACTCATTCTCTTGTACCCTTGCTTACTCATTCTCTTGTACCCTTGCTTACTCATTCCCTAACTTCCTCACCTCACCCACCCTACTATGTTGTTATTGAAGTGTCTCTTTGGCAAGGCCCATCCTCAAGTGGGAAGTCCACCAGTGTGAATAAACTGCAGAGGGTGCTAGGGAGTATCAGCCTTTGGACACACCACACAGAGTCCACACAGAGTCCACACACAGTCCACACACGGTCCTCCCCACAATCCTTACTACAGCTATGCTGTAGAGTGGTTAGAGTGGCTAAGAATACAGATCCAAAAGTGTGTTAGGCATCATTTAAAATGCCTAAAAGCCACAAATAACTTAATATTTAAGTAATAATAATTAATAATTAAGACTAAATTATTAACACTAAAAATCATTAACTACTAGGTTTGGGTCAGAAAGTAAAGCTAAAATAAAATTTATGTAGCAGAGGGCCAGTTAGGCAATGATATGTAGAAGAGTGCCTGTTAGGCTATGATATATAGCAGAGGGTTGGTAAGACATTGATATGTAGCAGAGTGACCGTTAGGCTATGATATATAGCAGAGGGTTGGTAAGACATTGATATGTAGCAGAGGGCAAGTTAGGCAATGATATGTAGCAGAGTGCCCGTTAGGCAATAAGTATGCAGCTGGGTGCCAGATAGGCAATAACATGTAGCAAAGGGCCTGTTAGGCCATGATATATAGCAGAGGGTTGGTAAGGCAATGATATGTAGCAAGTAGATGTCGTATTTCCCTCTGCTGGAGATGTGATGGGGTAAGTGACATCATTTGCCCTGGTTCTTATCACCCGGCCTGACGTTTCAATTACTGAGACAAGTGTTTGCGCCTGGCCATTTGTCCTAATCGTGCCTGTCTATAGGACTAGTCTGACACACACACACATACACACACACACACAAACACATACACACACACACACAAAGTCACACATACACTCATGCAAAAATATATACGCACACAAGGACAAATACGCACACACGTAGACACAGACGCACACACACGTACACACATACATACAAGTGCACACACACACACACACACACACACATTAACACACACACTCCCCCACACCCTCATCTGGTTCCTCTCCTTCTCTGCCAAATAGTTCTGTGGTCAGCTTGCAGTCTTAACAGAACAGATTTACACCCACAGACTCATGTACATAGACACCCTATGGACCATACGCCCACGCACGGCTGGGGCTGAGTTCAGAGACAGCACGTAGAACCATGCCGTCCATGGGGGACGCGGGCCACACCAGTAGCAGCCCTGGGCCCTGGCCACGCCCAGCAGGTGCACGTGGCCCTGGCCACGTCGAGCAGGCGCACGTCACTGGTCAGGAGGGCTTAGCAAAGGCAGGTTTGTATTGAAGGAGCAGTGTATCTTGGCTACAATGACAATGAATTACGATGTGGAAGAGGTCGGTGGAAGAGACGCGTTGGGACGTTGGGAAGTGCTACTGAACAGGAAGTGATGCGACGTTGGGAAGTGCTACTGAACAGGAAGGGATGCGACGTTGGGAAGTGCTACTGAACAGGAAGTGATGCGACGTTGGGAACTGCTACTGAACAGGAAGTGATGCGACGTTGGGAACTGCTACTGAACAGGAAGTGATGAGACGTTGGGAACTGCTACTGAACAGGAAGTGATGCGACATTGGGAAGTGCTACTGAACAGGAAGTGATGCGACGTTGGGAAGTGCTACTGAACAGCAAGTGATGCAAAAGCTGAAGCAGATGTGTATATATGCACATGTGTATCTGTGCATAAGCATTATGTGAAAGTGTAAACAGGTCAAACTGAAGTAGAGATAAGTGTGTGTGTGTGTGTGTGTGTGTGTGATGTGGGGGGGGGGGGGGGGGGGGTACCTGAGCTGAGGGCAACTCACTCCCTCACTCACCCCTGGGTAAAGAAGCACTTAAGCTGTTTGCCCCAGTCCAAACAGCTGTGTGACACAGTGCAGACTGCTCAGAATAAGACGAGCAGGAGAAAGAGCATGGGGGAGAAGGAGAGAGAGAGAGAGAGAGAGAGAGAGAGAGAGAGAGAGAGAGAGAGAGAGAGAGAGAGAGACTGAGAGATAAAGAGAGAGAAAGAGAGAGAGAGAAGAGCGTCCCTGGGACACAGCAGGCGTGAAATATGCATGTTCCCCTTCTCTTTCCTGAGGGCAACCCCTGGGCTACATTCCATTCACAATGAGAGAGAGAGAGAGAGAGAGAGAGAGAGAGAGAGAGAGAGAGAGAGAGAGAGAGAGAGAGAGAGAGAGAGAGAGAGAGAGATGGAAGGACAGAGAGAGAGAGATGGAGGGAGAGAGAACAGAAGACAGCTGATGTAGCGAAAGTGAAAATGAAAGAGCGATTCTAAATGAAGGTTGTCGCTATCTGGATTTCCGGTACTTAGTGGCCTGTGGAAGAATACACGCACTAACCACCTTCACATTCTTCACTGCTGTCATCATCATCGTCATCATCATCATCATTCCATATAAATGCTAATGTAGCAGGAGCAGGCCCATGTGTGTACAGAGCAGCTGCGTTCATTACCCAACAGCCCCTCGCCGAACCACTGGGATTGTGGGTGCAGGTCGGGGCTAGTGGGGTGATAGCCATCATCTCAGTTCAGGAGCCAGGCGGCCCTCTCAGACACTGAGAGGTATGATGTCCAGATAGTATCCATAACTCATCAAGGAGAGAGAGAGAGAAAAAAGAGAGAAAGAGATAGAAAAGAAAAGAGAGAGAGAAAGAGATAGAAAACAAAGGATATAGTGTGTGTGAGTGATCTTTTGTGTGTGTGTGTGTGTGCGTGTGTGTGTGTGTGTGTGCGCGCACGCGTGTGTGTGTGTGTGTGTGAGTGACCTTGGCGCTGAGTGAATGGCTGACAGTGTTTCTCAAGCAGCAGCATCCTGGCGGCTGTGCCCCGGGCCGGAGGAAGGATTAGGGTTAGGGAGAGGGTGTTAGGATTAGGGTGTTAGGGTTAGGATTAGGGTGTTAGGGTGAGGGTTAGGGTGTTAGGGTTAAGATTAGGGTTAGGATGTTAGGGTGAAGTTGTTGGTGTTAGGGTGAGGGTTAGGATTAGAGTTAGGGTGAAGGTGTTAGGGTGAGGGTTAGGGATTACGGTTATGGGGTCAGGGTGGGTGTTAGGATTAGGGTTATAGTTAGGGTGTTAGGATTAGGGTGAGGGTTAGGGTGTTGGTGTCAGGGTTAAGATTAGGGTTAGGGTGTTAGGGTTAACCTTGAGGGTCCCTGAGATGCCCAAACTCAGGGACAGACACCACTATGAGACACCCAGCAAAGGGCCCAGACTGCCCACGTGCACAGGTGGGGTTGTGGTGGAGCGGGTGGGGGTTACTCAGCAGACAGCAGAGCAGCAGATACACTCACAACCACACGTTGCATGGGGCAAACATGGCAGGGTAGCCATTAAGATCACAGATAGCATCACCGCTCACAATGCAAGCCAAGAGATGGAGATGGCGTGCACTCCAGCAGGACACAGGCGCAGCTCGCGGCGGTCACACGCAGCATGGGGGCGGGCCAGAGGGCGTGGCGGGAGGCGGGCCTACCTTGGGCTTGGGCGGAGGGCTGGTCCTGCTCTTCTCACTCTGGCTGCTGGCGGGGGAGTGTGTGGACTGGGACACCACGCTGTGCTTGGAGCCCGGAGACACCTGCATGGCTGCCAACTGTGCTGCATACAACTGCTACTCCGAGAGAGAGAGGGAGAGAGAGAGGGAGAGAGAGAGGGAGAGAGAGAGAGAGAGAGGGAGAGAGAGAGGGAAAGAGGGAATGAGAGAGAGGGAATAAGAGAGAGGACAAAAAGTCAAGGATGGGTGAAGGGGAGGATGGGAAGAGCAGAAGAGAGAAAGAGCTATGAATAAATGAATACATTGAACACTCACACACACACACACACACACACACACACACACACACACACACACACACACACACACACACACACACACACACACACACAAAAGCTAAAAAGCTAGTTTGGCCATTAGCCGAGAGATCTTGATGGCTGTTTGTGTGTTTGAGGACAGGGCTGTCACTTCTCCCCTACCCTCCAGGCCTCGGGGGGCTGACACTAACAGCTATCAGCAGGCCTGAGGGAGAGATGGCCCATGCCAAGGTGCATTCTGGGAAAGACAGCAAACCAAACTGCTCCCAAGCCTCCACATCAGTGTCGTGCGCACTCATGGAACATGAAAGTGCCAACGCCCTTCTGACAAGGTGAAGACGTTCTGAGTGAGAGAGACGGTGGGGAACGCCTGCGTGTTGAAGGACACACGCAGTTCCCTCCTCGGACCACACCCCTCCCCTGAGGACCACACCCATCCTCTGAGGACCACACCCCTCCCCTGAGGACCACACCCCTCCCCTGAGGACCACACCCATCCCCTGAGGACCACACCCATCCCCTGAGGACCACACCCCTCCCCTGAGGACCACACCC
>NC_135215.1:9166774-9186774 GCF_052324685.1 Brachyhypopomus gauderio | reverse complement strand
TGAGTAAGGTCCACTAGCTTACCACCACACCTCTCACTGTATATAAGAACAACCTCTATAATGTTAACTTGCTGTTATTACCGATCTTTTTTAGTATAATATTTATAGTTTTAATGTTTTTAATGTATCATTTGTAAGTCAGATTTTTTTTTATTTTATGGTTTTATTACTTATGACTTTGTAATTTTTATTACTTTAGTTCATATGACTGTTGCCATATTCAGTTCCAAACAATATGCTTTGGAAAATGATTCTTGGCATAGTCATGTTAATAATAAAGCTATCTTGAATTGAACAATTGTCTAGGTCTCGGAGTGAGAGAGTGAGAGAACAAGGAAGAGAGGGAGGGAGGGGAGAGAGAGAGAGAGAGAGAGAGAGAGAGAGAGAGAGAGAGATTGCACGTCTATGGCTGGGAGATCAGTAGGACCTCATGCTGGTTCTGTTCCGTCTCTGCCCAGGACACACACACTACAGCGGGATCTCATCTCAGCTCCTGCACCCCTGTATTCACGGCTGTACTCCACCCCCTCCAAGAAGAAAGGGGGTTTCTATGGTTCCCTCGCTCGTCCCTGAACAACACGGCCACTGCAGTGCCAGGCTGCATTCTCCCACTGGGGCTCAGCGCTGCACAAAGGCCTCAGTCCTATGGCAACTCGCCGTTGGCATGAGACAGAGAAGCAGGCAGAACAGAGGGCATTGTAGCCCGCACCCCACAGGACAAAAACACGGGGAGCTTGAGAGTTTGGGAAAAGAGACACACGGAGTTGTGTGAGGACAAGAACACTCACACGGACACACACACACACACACACACACACACACACACACACACACACACACACACACACACACACTCTTACCTGGAGCTGAAGGGGTCCAAGGCCAGGTGTGGCTGCAGCTGCCACAGTAGTGGGGATCAGCTGGAGGGGGTATGGATCATCTGGGGAAGAGCCGGAAAGAGCACGTTAGTCTGTCTCAAACTCTGTCTTTCTCTTTCTTTCATTCTTTCTTTCTCTTTTGTTCTTTATCTCTCTATAGCTGCTTTTAAACTTAAATTCTAACCAGCATTGTTGTTACAGACCTTTCACAGCAGAAAATATACATGGACTGAACATACGTGTTCTGAACATACGTGATGTGTTTTGAAGGGAACTGATGATATCACACCACCCTGCTGAAAGGCCACACCACTCTCAACAGCACACTACACTCAACACTCAACACCACACTCAACACCACACTCAACACCACACCACACTCAACCCCACACTACACTCAAACCCACACTCAACACCACACTACACTCAACACTCAACACCCCACTCAACACCACACCACACTCAACAGCACACTACACTCAACACTCAACACCCCACTCAACACCACACTCAACACCACACCACACTCAATCCCACACTATACTCAAACCCACCCCCAACACCCAACACCACACTACACTCAACACTCAACACCCCACTCAACACCACACCACACTCAACAGCACACTACACTCAACACTCAACACCACACTCAACACCACACTCAACACCACACCCCACTCAACCCCACACTACACTCAAACCCACACTCAACACCACACTACACTCAACACTCAACACCTCACTCAACATCACACCACACTCAACAGCACACTACACTCAATACTCAACACCCCACTCAACACCACACTCAACACCACACCACACTCAACACCACACTACACTCAACACCACACTACACTCAACACCACACTCAACACCACACCACACTCAACACTCAACCCCACACTACACTCAACACCACACTCAACACCACACCACACTCAACACTCAACCCCACACTACACTCAACACCACAATCAACACCACACTACACTCAACACCACACTCAACCCCACACTACACTCAACACTCAACCCCACACTACACTCAACACCACACTCAACACCACACTACACTCAACACTCCACACCACACGCAACACTACACTCAGCACCACACTACACTTAACCCCACACTCAACACCACACTACACTCAACACCACACTACACTCAACACTCAACCCCACACTACACTCAACCCCACACTACACTCAACACCACACTACACTCAACATTCAACCCCACACCACACTCAACACAACACTCAACACCACGCTACACTCAGCACTCAAATCGGCTGTTGCTCTAATACACACTGCACAATAGCTTTGGAGGGGGTGGCATTGATAAAGAGACGCCCGGAAATTAACGAGGAGATGCTGGCTCACGCCCGCACGCACGCACACCCGCACATACGCCTGCACACACCCCTGCCTGCACACACGCCTGCCTGCACACACGCCCGCCTGCACACACGCATGCACACACACATGCTGCCTGTACGCACGCACATGGGGAGGTGGTGTGGTGGCAGGGGTGTGGGGCAGGGGTGTGGTGTGTGGGGCAGGTGTGTGGGGCAGGGGTGTGACGTATGTCCCCTGTGATCACCAGCAGCCTGTGGGGCTTTTAACATGGTGGACAAGCCTTCATGTGAGCAGTGGCCCAGTCTGTAGGGCTGGTGCCTGGTCTGAGGTGGTGGAGCTGCTGCTGGAGTGAAGGGGTGGGAGGGGGGGGGGGGGGGGGGGGACGGGACACTGTCTGCTGTCTGGTGGGAAACGTCTTACACCCTGGCTGAGATTCTCCAAGTGAGGGATGTGTCTGCAGGGAGCCAGGCTTACAAAACCCCTCACTAAGCTGTGTCATCCTTCAGCCTACTGATCTCAGAGGGTGTGTGTGTTTGTGCGTGTGGGAGTGTGTGTGTGTGTGTGCAAAAGCGGACAGTCCTGTGGCTGCTCTCATTGGCACAGACTCCATTGCGTCTGTCTCTGAACTGTCTGAGGAGCAGATGAAGCAGGACTCTGTAACCAGACGAGCTATAAACTCTTCACACTGTCCAAAATGCATTTTTTCCCATCCAGCTCTATTAGGAGCCGGCGACCTCTGGCCTGCGTGGGGCACAGTGCTGGGGTCCCGGGTCGGCCCGGCCGTGCTGTGGGTCTGGGCCGGCCTGGCCGTGTTGGGGGGGGGTGGCGTGCTCTCGGCACCCCCTCTCCCACGGCCGTCCCCCTGAACTAACTCTGCTCTCCCAGTGATTTGATTTCCCCCCTGGGAGCAGCTGTAACAAAAGAGCAAGAAAGAAAGAAAATGGGGAAGAAAGAAAGCAAACATGTTGGTGTTGGCGTGGAGGCCGTGCGTGGGGCCCGGGGAGAGGCCCTCGGACCTGACGCCCTGGGGAAGGCTGGTGAGAACCAGGCTCCCCGCTGGACCGGACCCACACCGGAGGGACTTGGTTCTGGGTTCGTGTGGGCCGGACTCCGCACGGAGATCCCTCCCTCGCGAGAACCAGGCTCCACGATTCATCCGACACTAAAAAGCACACGCATAATTGAAAACTCTGGGCAGAACACGACGGTGTGGCTAGCAGTAATTAAAACAGGGGGTGTGATGTAAGTGTGTGTGTCTGTGTGTATGTGTGTGTGTGTGTCTGTGTGTGTTGGGGTGGGGTGGGGGGGGGGACTTGTTTGGGAAACTGTGAAGAGCAGTGGGTAGAGCTGGAGCCGAAGACTACTTGTGTCTCGGGAGGGAGGCGTGTGCGTGTGCGCACGCGTGTGTGTGTATGTGTGTGTGTGTGTGTGATGGCGGAGGCGTGTGCGAGGCTTGTGCGAGGCTTGTGCTTGGACGTGCGTCCTGGCGACGTTTCGCGTTAATGTGCTGCAACCTGGGGCAGGTCACTCTCGGGGCCCCGCCCCCCTCGCAGGCCAGCGTATCTCCTGGCAACCGCCACACACGCTCTCGCAGTAAACAACACATTGCTTCACAGTTGGACTGTCATGGCCAAAAACACAAACCCCAGAGGAAGTTTTCTGCTTCTTTCTCGTTTTTTCCCCCCTCGTCTTATTCCTAGTTTGGAGCGCAGACACGGAGGCCCAGTGCACGTCTGCTGACGGAGGAGCCCTGCTCCAACACCCAGCAGAGTGTCGGAGAGAGGGATCTGAGACGGGCGGCTGTGGTGCGGAGGAAGGATAGGCACGGGTGGAGCGGGTGGAGCGGGTGGGTGTGGAGAGACTCACTGCAGCCTGGTTTGTAGTTGAAACCCGGCGGCAGGAGGAAACCCTGCTGGGCTGCAGCTGCCGCCAGAGTCCTCTGGTCTGGAGGAAAGACGGGAATCATCAGAGGAGGCATCTGACCCTGAACCTGCTGGAGAGAGGGAGAGAGAGGGGGAGAGAGAAAGAGAGAGGGGGGGGTGGGAGAGAGAGAGAATGTCGGTATGTTGGCTAGGTGTGAGATGGTGCAGCCAACAGAGAAAATGACATTACATCAACACACACACACACACACACACACACACACACACACACACACACACACACACACACCATATCCTGCACCTGCCCCCCAACAAGAGGAGAGGGCGTGACAGTCCTGCCAAAAGCAAGGCTGCTCCACAGACTGTCCACAAACATCTGGGCCCTGCCACCTCAGCCAATAGCATTGCACTCGGCACAGGGCCACGCCCCTTCACAGGGATTCCAGGATTAAAACAGAGGGAAGACACACACACACACACACACACACACACAAAAAGTAGAAGCCAGTGACTTTGGCATGATGCGAGTCCGAGGCAAGCAGGCATAGGGACGGAGAGGACAGATGGTTGTGCAGACGGAACAGTGCCAGGAAACCGCGCGCCTCCAGAAGTGACATTAGTGACTGTGCGGAGGCAAATGTACAGGGGGTGGGCGGAGCTTGCACTTGATTCTGAGTGAAGGGAGGAGTTAGCTAGCGGCTCCGCCCAGCCTGACTCTGCCAGGTTTCAGTTTTGCGATTATGTGCTTGTGATCACAGTTAAAGTGGATGAAGTGTCTGAAGTTGGAGGGGTGGTTAAAAACACTTTCTCTCTCTCCCTCTCTCTGGCCTTCACCCCATCTCTCTCCCTCTTTCATTCATTCTCTCTCTCCTTGATTGTCTCTCCCCCATCAGTCCTTCTTTGTATATCTCCACCTCTTATTCCCTTTGTCATTCTTATTCCTCTCTCTCTCTCTCTCTTTCTTTCTCTCTCTCTCTCTCTCTCTCTCTCTCTCTCTCTGTCTGATTGCCTCTCTTTCTCTGTGCAGGAATCTCTGTCCCAGCAGTGTGTCTGGGCCACTTGTCTCCTCACCACACCATAATTACTCCTCAATTTTGGTAAACCACAAAGCAGCGGGACTCCTGATCCCAGATCAGACACTAGCAGCATTTTGTTTTGTGTCTTTTCCCTATACAGTCGTGTTCTGACAGACACCCCTGTGGGCAGGAACTACAAAAGCGGCGTTACAGTGGCGTCTCTCGGGCCTCTAATTGGACACATGGTCTGCTGGTGCGGCCTGTGTTTCATTGCTACGGTTTAGCCACGCCTCCACTGTAGTGCGGGTGTGAGCTAGCATGTGCTAACAGATGTGCACGTGCAATGCGCGTTCTGGTGTGTGCTCCTTACTAGTTTGATTATCGCAGTGTGTGCTCTCCTTAAAGGTGCCACACACACACACACACACACACACACACACACACACACACACACACACACACACATACACACATGCACACAAGTGTGTGTGTGTTTGGTAGGTTAGCCTCTGGGAACAGGTAGAATTAGTGGCTTGTCAGTCTGTTCAAAAGAGCCTGGGGTGAGTTGAAACATATTGTGGTTGTGTATCGCTTAATAAACAAAACAGCTAAAGGAATGATCATTTCTCAGCCTTAGCTGAACACAGAAGATTGAATTTCAGACCTGAGAATGTGGTCTTGTATGGTGATGTAGAGCTTTACCTCAAAAACTAAAGCACATTAAAAGAATTGGGTTACAAACAAACAAACGAATTAGCTGTTTTGAGTTAATAATTGTTATTGATGTAGAAATTGCACCCTGTAGATTTCTGTGTGTGTGTGTGTGTGTGTGTGTGTGTGTGTCTGCCTGTATTTAAGTGTGTGAGAGAGGTGACAGCTTTTGGCTCTGTGGTGAGGCACTACATGAATATCCTGCATGTCTGAAAGAAAAGCAGAGAATGGAGGCGGAGTCAGAGAGGGCAGGGGGATGGAGGTGGAGTCAGAGAGGGCAGAGGGATGGAGGCGGAGTCAGTGAGGGCAGAGGGGATGGAGGCGGAGTCAGTGAGGGCAGGGGGATGTAGGCGGAGTCAGTGAGGGCAGAGGGGATGGAGGCGGAGTCAGTGAGGGCAGGGGGATGTAGGCGGAGTCAGTGAGGGCAGGGGGGATGGAGGCGGAGTCAGTGAGGGCAGGGGGATGTAGGCGGAGTCAGTGAGGGCAGGGGGATGGAGGTGGAGTCAGTGAGGGCAGAGGGGATGGAGGCGGAGTCAGTGAGGGCAGGGGGATGGAGGCGGAGTCAGTGAGGGCAGGGGGATGGAGGCGGAGTCAGTGAGGGCAGGGGGATGGAGGCGGAGTCAGTGAGGGCAGAGGGGATGGAGGCGGAGTCAGTGAGGGCAGGGGGATGGAGGCGGAGTCAGTGAGGGCAGAGGGGATGGAGGCGGAGTCAGTGATGGCAGGGGGATGTAGGCGGAGTCAGTGAGGGCTAAGACTGCCTTTGCTCCCAGGAGAAATGGGCTTAGCCTACTGGGATCAGTTGAGACTCCAGTAAGCCACTAATGGCTCAGTGAGATCACTACAACAGCTGGTCTAAACACACTTCAGCAGCCCACAATGAATTGGAGATGGTGGGCACACACACACACACACACACACACACACACACACACACACACACACACACACACACACACATGTGGTCAGACAGTGATTTTGTTTTCTTGTGGTCATATCCTTCCGTTGCTGTCACATCCTCCTGGTCTGGTTTTCGTCTCATTCCCACTGCTTATCCTCCAGTACAGCAGAACATTCCAGAATGCTGCAGAACATTCCGGAATATTGCAGAACATTCCGGAATACTGCAGAGAACAGAATTAGCACTGGCTAGGGTCTCCATTAAACCAGCTAATCCTGCCCTTCAACAGCTGGAGACAGCATTCCATAATGCTTCTCTCTCTCCTTTCTCTCTCTCTCTCTCTCTCTCTCTCTCTCTCTCACACACACACACACACACACACACACACACACACACACACACACACACACACATACACACACACACAGAAATGGAATTCCTGTTGATATTTTCATCCTTCTTCGCCAAGACCATTAATGAGAAAATAAGTAAGATAGTACTCTTTAACACAAACACACTATGTCTGGTGGTCAGGTAGTCGGGTCTATAGTGGGGCAGTGTCTGGTGGTCAGGTAGTCGGGTCTATAGTGGGGCAGTGTCTGGTGGAAAGGTCTATAGTGAGGTTGTGTCTGGTGGTCAGGTGATCAGGTCTATAGTGAGGCTGTATCTGGTGGTCAGGTGGTCAGGTCTATAGTGGGGCAGTGTCTGGTGGAAAGGTCTATAGTGAGGTTGTGTCTGGTGGTCAGGTGATCAGGTCTATAGTGAGGCTGTATCTGGAGGTCAGGTGGTCAGGTCTATAGTGGGGCAGTGTCTGGTGGCCGGGTAGTCAGGTCTATAGTGGGGCAGTGTCTGGTGGCTGGGTAGTCGGGTCTATAGTAGGGCAGTGTCTGGTGGCCGGGTCTGTAACGGTGCTGATATGCTGTATCTGGATAGTCTCACAAGCATCTCCAGGAGAGCTTCTGATCTAACAGTCATTAAGCTCTTTGTCAGATGGAAGAACCTGGATTCAACATCCCCTGATGCCCTGCAACATTTCCATAATGCAAACACAACGGTTGGCAAACGCTTCATTTAACACAACCAACCAACAAAGACAGATGGCACTTAGGCAATCCCAACCGAGACATGACTGTCAAACCGAGACATGACTGTAAAACCGAGACATGACTGTTAAAACCGAGACATCACTGTAAAACTGAGACATGACTGTAAAACCCAGACGAGACATGACTGTAAAACAGAGATATGACTGTAAAACTGAGACATGACTGTAAAAACGAGACATGACTGTAAAACTGAGACATGACTGTAAAACCGAGACATGGCTGTAAAAACGAGACATGACTGGAAAACCGAGACATGACTGTAAAAACGAGACATGACTGCAGAAACAAGAGAAATATGCAGCTCACAAGGCAACTTCTTCCATAACAGACACAAGAGGAGTGAGGGGGTGAAAAACGAGTGGAAACCAATGTGAAAAAAAACAAAAAACAAATTAATGGAGGAAAAAGTGAAAAGTTGGCAGTGAACTGGCTCTGCGTGACTCCTCCCTCTCCACAGCTTGAACTTAAAGCTTTCTGAACATAATGAAGATGTGCCGATAATTAACATATGTAGTGTGAACAGGTTTGCTGGCAGAAGAGAGAGAAAAACTCTAAGGTAAAGTTATTATTAGGGAGTAATTAGCTCTATGAAGTAAATGAGTGGAACAATGGCTGCCAGCACTGACAATATGGTGCACATCTGAGAACAGGGAGGTGCGGAGCACAGAGAGACCCTCTCACCGCTCAAATCTGTCCACAGCCATATGCTTGGGAAATTAAACTCAGGCCTCCGCGACCCTCCGTCGAACGGGGGAGCCGCACAACCAGTAATTAATTTGCGGCGGATAGTGGCGGCACGCACGGGCGGCCGGACTCGCATGCTGCCGCTGATTACGAGCGCTCGCACGCGGAGAGGCGGCCATTAGCCGGGAGAAGAACGGGGCTCGCTGCGCGTGTCCCGCGGGGGAGACGCGGGCGGTACCAGCCCGTGGGCCGCCCTTGGGAGAGCGCTGTCTCACGCCCACGCGGAAGCGTGCGGACACGGAAGGCTGGAGAGCGGACACGGCGCCGAAGGCACATATGGCCCGGGTGATTCATTCGGGAAAACAGGAAGTTGAAGTGGATCATCTCCGGAAAAAAACCGGGAAAGAACACAGATCTGCGGATCGAACGGCGTTCTAGTGACGCTAAAAGTTCATCATGGACTCAGAACAAGAGAAGGAGGGCGGGTGTCAGCACGTCTCTCTCTCAATGTTCCCAACCCCACCATCTTCCCTTTTGTCCTTTCCCTGTGAAATCCCTCTCCCACCAACACTCCAAACACTCCGTCCGTCCAACACTTCTGTCTTCCGCCATCTTCTCCGCGCTCTTTTTCCAAATGTTCTTGGCTTTGACTCCCCCTGGCCCCTCCCTCCCCGGCCATGAGCCAAGGGCACCTCTGCCTGATTACAGGCTAATGAAACTGAGTGGCGAGTCTGTGCTACCACCGCCTGCCTTTTCCAAGCCCTCCATTAGGCGGAGTGCAAGCGGTGCGTCAGACCTCCACCGTAGGTGGGCGTAGCGCGGTGCCCATCTGCTCCACTGCCTGTGTCCTTCCACAAATAGCTCCCATTAGCTGCTGAGTGGCAGAGCCGGACCGGAGAACGTCTCCAGGCTCCGTCGTCGTCGGGCGCAGGTACCTCGTCCTGACTCCAGGCTGCCGTGTTGTCCGGGTTGCAGGACATGAGGAGGAGGACGGAGGGACGTCTTGGTCTCGGTTCTCCGGCACCAGTCATGTCTCTGACTCAGTGTTCTGAGGAACAGGCACCGGGCTTTATTGCCGTTGCGGTTGCATGGATACTCCATGCTTGGCTCGGCTGCTCAGGGCGTCTGACGGGTCCAGTTTTCCAGCCCCGTTCACCCTGTTCCATTTTGGGCTCGCTAACAAGTTCTCGGGCTTCTGCGCTTCCCCTGTTACAGCCGTCTGTCTCCCAAAGGCAGACAGAAGCTGATAAACAGGTTTGTCATGTGGACCAGCCCTGAAGTAACTCAAATTGTACATTCAAATATCAAACAAAAACAATGCCAGAAGTAACCGAAGCCCCTAATACTCTAATAATCCTAATACTCCAAATAATCTCCTAATACATGTCCTGATTTTTTGCATTCAAATCCAGGCCTGGTTTATGTATTCACTAAATAATGAATTGCCCTGATTGGCTGCTATGTCATCACACCTGACAGGTACAGGAAGCCCTGTGGAACGAGGACTTGGCGTGTTCCTGGGCATCGTCGGTAGTGTTTCTGGGGTGAAGGGCTTTGTTCTGTAGGGCGTTAAGCGTGTTCAGGGGTGACGGTGAACACAGGCACCGTGTTCTTCCTGAGTACAGCACAGTAGCTTAACCACTGCTGTAAGGAAAAACACCAATTACATTCATTTAGGTGTAATGAGACAAATTAAAGAATTACACAGGCAATTGGGTTAGGCGGCGCCGGCCCGGTTCTGGGGACTGCGGTGTCTGTGAGCCGCTCTGCCTGTTAGTACCAGACCCCCCTCACCCCACCAACCCCCGCCGTCCATGGATAAATGAACTTACAGCTGGTGGCTCTTGACAAACAAGGTGGATTGGGTTAGACCGGGCCCTGGCAGTAGCGGCCGTACCATCCTTGCTGGACCCACGTTATTGGGTTAGTGCTGAGGAATGCAGGTTGACACTAATGTGATTTCTAGAAGGTGCAGTTAGCAGCTCTCGCCCGTGTCCGAACACTCGAGCCAGTGGAAACATCAGACAACCACGTGCTCCATTACACTGTCCTTGGAGACGGAGACTCGTGTCGTGTCCATCACGTCAGCTGAACGCCTCCTCACAGGTGGGCTGGTGGCCAGCGGGGTGATATGATGTATATGATATGATATGATGTATACTTTTATTGTCCTGCAGAGACATTCCACAGTTCTAAATGACTCACAAAGCAGATTCAGCCTCACAGAGCAGATTCAGCCTCACAGAGCAGATTCTCCAGGAACTTTCCACAGTCCCACAATCATCCTGTACAGCTCAACAATCACTGCACAGCTGCACAATTCCACAACTACAGCAGTCCTAGTTCCATGACTGCTGTACAGCCCCGCCCCTAATGTACAGCCCCGCCCCCACTGCACAGCCCCGCCCTATCAAAACAACCACACATCGGGCTGCAATAACTACACAATCCCTCCAATGCGGCAAAGCCTTAAAGCTTAAATAAAGAAAGAACACCAATCCTGCGAAGGACGAGGAGACGTCCCGTAGAGCCTCGCGGTGACTAGCGCGGGACGCTAAATCTCCCCACACCGGCAGGGGCGGCCCACCGAGCCGGAGGAGGTGTGCCCAGAAAGCCTGCTAATGAGGAAAAGAGTGCACAGGCAGGGA
Source organism: Brachyhypopomus gauderio (assembly GCF_052324685.1). Classification (NCBI taxonomy): domain Eukaryota; kingdom Metazoa; phylum Chordata; class Actinopteri; order Gymnotiformes; family Hypopomidae; genus Brachyhypopomus; species Brachyhypopomus gauderio. The sequence goes on along the minus strand of NC_135215.1, from coordinate 9,175,583 downwards.
GGAGGTGGCGTCTGGAACCCAGACGCTCCAGAAGCACGCGCAGACAGACACGGTGCAGACCCCCAGACCTGCCTGGATGTTATAGCTCCTCTACAGCGTGCAAATGATTTATGGACGGCTGCCGTTTCATGCCTTGATGCGCCACACACGCACCGTGTCTGTGCGCGTGTGTGTGTGCGTGTGAGGGAGCCTCTAGCTTCTCGGCAGGTGCTTTCGTTTTATCCACGTCTCGGAGGCCGTCCTCCCCTGGCCTACTCCCGGGCTTCGCTCTGCCTCCTTTGGCGAGTCAGAGGCGTTTAATGAGAATGAAAGACAGCTCGGCAGGAACGCTGGGTGGCTGGAAGTGTGTTTTGCCCCTGAGAGGCTAACGAAGTGGCCCCCTGTCGGGGGTATGGCACGTGTGTGTGTGTGTGTGTGTGTGTGTGTGTGTGTGTGCACGTGTGTGTGTGGAGAGGAAGCTTTGACTAGCTACTTTTAGAATTGACCAAGTTGCTACACAGCAAGTCCACACTTGGTCCTGAGCAGCTGTGCACTTAGTTCTAAAACTCTTCTGATGGAATAATAATAGAAAAAACTATTTAGCATTGTGGCAAATGTCCAGGGAATGGAGACTGTGATCATTTCCTCCTGACTGTCGTTCCCAGGTTGTGATTATTCCTTTAGTTTTGTTTCATTTTGACTAGATAGGCAATGTCAACTAAACCTGATCACATCTTAATCTTAACACATTCAATTCTGAACCTGGAGTGAAATGTCTGAAGTCCCTGCTGAATGGAAGAGAAACCATTAGCATTTGTGTCTCACACATCCAAGAGAGTTTTGGGTCTGTCCTCTCCCAGAGCACTGTGAGCTGTGGTCTGCTCCGGCGCGGGGCCCGTCTGCCTCAGAGACCCTGCTCTGGCGGCCCAGTGTGAGGAGCGATTGTTCTGTGGGCCTGACTGCAGGAATGCTGGTTTGGGAAAAGGTTGCGAAGTCATGGGAAAAAGAGGCTTTGTTTCTCTGAGGGTCGACAGGGACTGAATCACCCAAGTGGACGCACACACGCAGCTGCTCCAAACACACACACACACACACACACACACACACACACACACACACACACACACCCATTTCAGTGCTGATACACATTTGAAGTAAGAACATAAATACACATGTACACATAACATATTCAGTCTTAAGTTCCACATTTATACAACTACAGCTGTGTGTGTGTCTCTCTCTCTCTCTCTCTCTCTCTCTCTCTCTCTCTCTCACACACACACACACACACACACACACACACACACACACACACATTCGAATAGAAGATGGCCACAGTCCAGTGTGGGGGGGGACTGTCTGATTGTGCATATATGTGTGTAAATCTGTGTTTGTGTGTGTGTCAGTGCATGTGTGTGAGTGTGTGTGTGAATAGCCACAGTGTGATACAGCTTCCTGGCCAAGTCTCACTTTATCAACCAAATTAGACTTGTGTTCTCCCACTCCATAAGATGCTTTGCACGCATGCACACACACACACACACACACACACACACACACACACACACACACACACACACACACACACACACACATACACACACACACACAGTGAAACACACACTGAAGCACACACTGAAGCACACACATGCACACACGTACTACCTGCAAACCATGAAAAGATATTCCATCCTTTAAAAGTCCTGCAGGTCAGACACATTAACGCATTGGTCTTCATTTTGCTTATACAGAACTAAACGTGATCACACAACATCAAGCCCTTGTGTGAAGGAGAGCCTGGAATAAGTAAAGTTAATGATGGAACAAGCCCCAGAGATCTGAGTGTGTGTGTGTGTGTGTGTGTGTGTGTGTGTGTGTGTGTGTGTGTGTGTGTGTGTGTGTGTGTGTGTGTGTGTGTGTGTGTGTCAGCTTAAAAGCGCTGGCTGGAGGTACCATAAAAGACATGGCTAGAACCAGAGGTGTCAATTCCAGGTTCAGAAAGTAAAAGTCCTCACCAGGATTTTGCTCAGGCTTCCTGGATTGTGTTGATTCCACCAATTTTACCTGGATTGCACTAATTAGAAAATCTAGCAAGCTTGACCAAAATCCTGCTGAGGACTTTTACTTTCTTAACCTGGAATTGACACCTCTGTCTAGAACTATGACAACCTGGCTGATTCTGATCTGTGATTTGTGATTGGTGCAGGGGGCTGATTGCTGATTGGTTGACTGAGGCAGTGGGGCCGGTGTATGTGCGTGCGTGCGTGTGTTTGTGCATGCGTGCGTGTGGGTGGGTGGGGTTTGATGGGGATGGAAAAGGTTTGTTCACATATGCCAAGCAGAACTTGGATGTGTGTTGGTGAGGGGATTTCATGCGAGGTGTGTGTGTGTGTGGGTTTCAGAGACACACCTGTATCTGTTGCTGCAGGACGTTGATTTTGTGCTGTTGCTGTAGGAGCTGCTGTTGTTGCCGAGCAATCTGGTAACAAACACACACACACACACACACACACACACACACACACACACACACACACACACACACACACACGAACACACAATAAAGTTTTATTTAGATTAAGAAGAAAGCTGCACATATGTACACATTACACATTCTTTTTCGAAAAGTCAATGATCATAGCAAATCATGTGTGTGTGTGTGTCTGTGTGTGGCTGACTCTGCTCTGACTATGGCTGTGTGCACATGACTCGGTGTGTATGTGTCCAGAAGGAATGATTGAACACTGTCAGGCCTTCTAAACACCCACAGGTACACTAAAAACATGCAAACACCCAAACTTACACCCGTGCAGCGTAACCTCCACCCACACACCCGTGCAGCGTAACCTCCACCCACACACCTGTGCAGCGTAACCTCCACCCACACACCTGTGCAGCATAACCTCCACCCACACACCTGTGCAGAGTAACCTCCACCCACACACCCGTGCAGCGTAACCTCCACCCACACACCCGTGCAGCGCAGAAGTCCAGCACTGCTGAGTGAGTTCTACACACTGCAGCTTCCTTCATATCTGTATGAGTATGTGTGTGTGTGTGTGTGTTTGAAGGGGGCACGTTGTGTATTTGTGTATACACGTGAGTGTATTTGAAGTATCTGTCACACCAGTGTAGGTTGGTGCTTGTGCACACACATGGAGGGGGAGAGCAAAAGTCCTCGAGCACAGTTCATGTGTGTGTGTGTGTGTGTGTGTGTGTGTGTGTGTGTGTGTGTGTGTGTGTGTGTGTGTGTGTGTTAGGGTGGATCTGTTTTCTTTGTTAAGCTTCCCAGCAGCTACTGCATACAGAACAAAGCTCCAGCACAGAGCTCACTATGCAAATAGCATTAGACTCCTGCCTGTGAGCTGGAGGGGACTCTCTTTCTCTCTATCACACACACACACACACACACACACACACACGCACGCACACACACACACACACACACACACACACACACACACACACACACACACACACACACGGGGGCTTCATGTGTGCAGCTTAAAGTGGCAGCGTGATGACACACACTTTGATCTGAAATATCTGGATCCCACATAAGTTGTTCCCAGTGTATCAATACTGTGCGTGTGTGTGAATGAGAAGTCATGCTCTCCCACATACGTGTGCTTGTGTGTGTGTGTGTGTGTGTGTGTGTGTGTGTGTGAATCTGTAAATGCGTGCATGTTGTATGTATGTATTAGTGCATGTGTGTGCATTCCGATTTTACTTAGTTCTGTGTTTGTGTAGTACAGTGTGCATAGTGTGTGTTTCCTGCATGTAGCCAGTCCAGTTTTTATGTGTGTGTAATATGTCTCTGTGGTGTGTGTTTTATGTGTAACCGGTTATGCTTCCTTCAGCTTGCCTGTGTGTGTGTAGTGTGTGTGAGTGTGAGTGTGTGTGTGTGTGTATATGTGTGTGTGTGTATGTGTGTGTGTGTGTGTGTATGTGTGTGTGTGTATGTGTCTATATGTGTGTGTGTGTGTGTGTCTATATGTGTGTGTGTGTGTGTGTGTGTGTCTATATGTGTGTGTGTGTCTATATGTGTGTGTGTATGTGTGTGTGTGTGTGTGTGTATGTGTGTGTGTGTGTGTGTGTGTGTGTCTATATGTGTATGTGTGTGTGTGTGTCTATATGTGTGTGTGTGTGTGTGTGTCTATGTGTGTGTGTGTGTGTGTGTGTGTGTGTGTGTGTGTGTGTGTGTGTGTGTGTGTGTGTGTGTGTGTCTATATGTGTATGTGTGTGTGTGTCTATATGTGTGTGTGTGTGTGTGTCTATATGTGTGTGTGTGTGTGTGTGTGTGTCTATATGTGTGTGTGTGTCTATATGTGTGTGTGTATGTGTGTGTGTGTGTGTGTGTGTGTGTCTATATGTGTATGTGTGTGTGTGTGTCTATATGTGTGTGTGTGTGTGTGTGTCTATGTGTGTGTGTGTGTGTGTGTGTGTGTGTGTGTGTGTGTGTGTGTGTGTGTGTGTGTGTGTGTGTGTGTGTGTGTGTGTGTCTATATGTGTATGTGTGTGTGTGTCTATATGTGTGTGTGTGTGTGTGTTTGTACCTGGTCCTGCTGCTGTTTGGCGAGCTCCATCTGCTGCCGCTGTTTCTCGATCTGCGAGGCGGCCAGTTTCTTCTGCTCCTCGTGAGCTGCGAGCAGCTGCTCCCTCAAACTGCTCAGCTGGCTGATCATTCCCATCAGCTGCCTCTCCTTCTCCGCCAGGCTGTCCGCCGTACCTGCGGGAGGGGTCGCAGGCCACAGGTCAGAGGTCAGCCTCAGTGCCGGGACCCAGCACATGCGCTCCACAACAGACCCCCACCCCCACCCCCCCGGTTGGGCCAGTGCCACGGTTGGGCCGAGGGTTGCTGCACATTTGGTGTAGGGTGACCTTTTGACCCTTGTTTGGGTTAAAGATGGTGTGCTGTATGAGGTGACACCGTGGGAGACGTGAAGAGGGAGAAAGGCTAAATCACTCATCACAATGTAGTGAAACACACACGCTACGTCACACAGTGAAACACACACACGCTACGTCACACAGTGAAACACACACACGCTACGTCACACAGTGAAACACACACGCTACGTCACACAGTGAAACACACACACGCTACGTCACACAGTGAAACACACACACGCTACTTTACACAGTGAAACACACACGCTACGTCACACAGTGAAACACACACACGCTACGTCACACAGTGAAACACACACACGCTACGTCACACAGTGAAACACACATGCTACGTCACACAGTGAAACACACACACGCTACGTCACACAGTGAAACACACACGCTACGTCACACAGTGAAACACACACACGCTACGTCACACAGTGAAACACACACGCTACGTCACACAGTGAAACACACACGCTACGTCACACAGTGAAACACACACACGCTACGTCACACAGTGAAACACACACACGCTACGTTACACAGTGAAACACACACGCTACGTCACACAGTGAAACACACACGCTACGTCACACAGTGAAACACACACACGCTACGTCACACAGTGAAACACACACGCTACGTCACACAGTGAAACACACACACCCTACGTCACACAGTGAAACACACACGCTACGTCACAAAGTGAAACACACACACGCTACGTCACACAGTGAAATACACTACTGCAACTTCATACACACATAATAGTTGCTCATACATATGAATCATGAGAACACCTATAGTAGTACTTACATGTAGGTGTGTAAACCTACAGTTGCATACACACACATGCACATACACATCATTATCTAACTGCAGTAATCAGTAATTTCATTGTAACAGGAAGCCTGGAGAATGATGAAGCAGACTTCTGACACTGTCTGTTTCTCACACAATTCGCCGGTTCATCCTGGACTTCACGCTGGAACGTTGGAGTGGAGAACACCTGAACATATGTCTGGTCGGCACTGGGTTTTTTAAATCCTTCTAAAAATGAAACATCATTTTCAAATTCTCGTTTGATATGGAAGAGCGGAGGGACACAGATTCCTTGCCAATTAATTGGCACATCCAAACGAGAGAGAGTCTGCTCCCTTTTCAGAGCGCACCGTGGATCTCATGCCAGCAGGGGGCCTATGAGGCATGGGGGGGCAACTGGGGGCACATTCCCTCCCCAGGACCTCAGGATTTAGACACTGACATTATCTAGATTTTTTTTTTTTGACTTCTCTTCTCCGTACGTTGACGGCTGTGCACATGTTAAAATACAGTATCTTCTTTCATTAATTAATTAATTACAGTGAAATTACATCTGAATTCATTAATATAAATTATGAAGTACATGTTATATGTGTATGTATACATACATGTTATATGTGTAAATTTAAGTATGTTCAAGTGTGTGTGTGTATGTGTGTTCAGGTATAGGGTTAAAATCTATGTGTGTGTTCAGAAATAGGGTTAACATCTATGTGTGTGTGTGTGTGTGTGTGTGTGTGTGTGTGTGTGTGTGTGTGTATGTGTGTGTGTGTGTGTGTGTGTTCAGGTATAGGGTTAACAACTATGTGTGTGTGTGTGTGTGTTTTTCATATATATGTGCAAGTGTGTGTGTGCACAAATGTTTCACTATTTCTCAATCTAATAAACCTCCCATAGACATATCTATAGGGACACCCCCTCAACACACACATGAACACACACACACACACACACACACACACACACACACATGAACACACACACACACACACACACACACACACACAATCCCCCTTTGTTCCCTGCTCTACCTTGAGAGGGGCCACATTCCTCAATGAGGCAAAAACAGATGAGGGAAAAAGAGAGAAATCAAGGAGTCATAGAAGCTGCTCTGACCTCTGACCTTGTGACCCAACAGGAAGGTGAGAGTATGCTCCATTTGACCCTACCCCCCAAACCCTGTATATACACACCAAACCCTCCACACACACACACACACACACACACACACACGCGCACACACACACACACACACACACACACACACACACACACACACACACACACACACACGTTGAACAATGAACAATAAAATACTACAAGAAGGCCTGCTGAAAAAATATTCCAGTGGCTGTCCATAACACCTCTGAGATCAAACCATTCACAAAGAGGAGCAGAACGCGATCCCAGGACACAGGCATGGGACACAGTCTCAGGACACAGGCATGGGACACAGTCTCAGGACACAGGCATGGGACACAGTCTCAGGACACAGGCATGGGACACAGTCTCAGGACACAGGCATGGGACACAGTCTCAGGACACAGCACACATGTGGAAAACTGTGAGTATTCAGAGGAAAACAGGGAAGAGAAAGGTGGAAGAGAGAGAGAGTGGGAGAAGGGGGGAGAGACAGAGGGAGAGTGGGAGAGAGGGAGGGACAGAGGGATCAAAGAGAGCTTTCTCTCATACAGGGGCAGGCAGAATCACTCCTACAGCTAAATGGATCTCTGTAGGACATTTATTTACAGAGGTCAGTAATAAAGCAAAAACACAAGCAGACGTGAAATACTAGAGCTTTTCCTGGATTAGAACGTGTATAAACACACACACACACACACACACACACACACACACACACACACACACACACTCACACACACACACACACACACACACACACACACACACACACACACACACACACACACACACACACACACACTCTTCAAACACACCCTTAAACACAAATGTGCACCTAGAGTTAAACACATTCACAAAGACGCGCACACACACACATATACACTTGCATGAGCACATGCACACACACACACACACACACACACACACACACACACACACACATAATAAAAACTCAACTCTCATCAATCATGGCCAATGACTTTGTAGCTGTGCTGCGCAGAGTGGAGGCTGCGATCAATAAACAGTTTTCCTCTGTTTCCACACTTCCGTGGGCTCCTTCTGCACTGCGCCGTATCACAGCCCGCAGTAATTAACCAATCTGTAACAACGTAATAGCTGTCAAGCAGCCCGCGGCCCTAATGAATGACCAGACTTAACAGATAACTCCCTGAAGCACTGCACTGAGGTACAGAGAGAGAAAAAGGAAAGAGAGAGAGAGAGAGAGAGAGAGAGAGAGAGAGAGAGAGAGAGAGAGAGAGAGAGAGAGAGAGAGAGAGAGAGCCTGAGGGCACTGATTCGTTTACTCTCTCTCTCTCTCTAGTAGCCATATCTTAACTTTGGTCGAATGGTAGTAAAACACCTTTCTACCATATCCTTCTATCCCTCTCTCTCATGTGGTGTTGTTTTTTCTTTTCTTTTTTTTTTTACCATATTCAGTCCATTACTGCCTCTGCCTGCAGGGGAGCCCCTTCTCCTGAAATGTCAGATCAATCAAGCCCCATTCTGAGCTGAACGAGCTGCTTTCATTTGAACCTACAGCTCCGTCCCACGGAGGCCATTCGTCGGCCCGCTCTCGCACGCTAGCTCCCCGCGTTATGCACGTCCATGGCCTGGGTGTGCTGGAGCAGCCCCGTGCAGCGTAGCGGTGCGCGCCACACGTGCACGCCGCTCACACGCGTTGCTTAGCGAACAGTCCCCCCCCGCCAGCGCCTCATTAACCCGCCAGATGGTGAGGTTAACGCCACGAAGCCAACCTGCAAACACACGGCGGGAACGCTACAGAAGAAGACAACTCTGGCCAAACAAAGAAAGTTCAGGCGAGCGGAGGCAGGTGCTGTGGGCAGAACGACACCGTGTGAAAGCACCACACCTCCTTCATCTCCTCCAGATCGGCCGTGAGCCGCAGAACACCACACAGTGCTGTGTTAGGAGAACCAAAAACCAGGTGGTGTGTTTATACAGCGCCTAA
>NC_135215.1:9124274-9156774 GCF_052324685.1 Brachyhypopomus gauderio | reverse complement strand
GAGAGGGAGGGAGACCAAGGAGGTGGAAGAGAGATGGAGAAAATGAGGGGGGGAGGGAGGGAGGGGGGGTAAAGGTCAGTAAGTTAAATGCTCCTTAGATCTTACCCTTGTCACCAGGGCAACAAGGACAATTTTCTAAAACAAAATAAAATGGAGAAAAACACCTTGTCTGAAATGAATGCTTTCATACTCTGTCAGTGTTTTTTTTTTAACTCCATAAAGACATTTATTACAGTAAAGATGACATCATGATGGAGCACAAAACGAAATGTTTCAGCACACATAAAATATTTCAAAACAAAACGTTGAATTTTGATTAAAGTAAATTCAATTTCTCTTTTAATGAAAACACACTTTTTAAATCATACATTATAGCATAATTAGTATAACAGTAGACTGTTATATTAGGCAAATGGCTTTAGGGACTCTTTTGGGTGTTTGGGTATACACAAATGAGGCATATTGAACAGAAAGTTGTAGGGTATATTGCCCGTGGAGAAGAGGCTGATGGAGCAACCAGGGAAGCGTTTATCCTTCACATTTCTGCGTTTTTTTCCTCTGACAGATGGTGTTGTGGGTGCTTATGTCCAATTTGATTTGAACCAAAACTCGAGCCAAATTCGTTCTGGCACCTTCCGCATGCCGCCAAATTTATACAGCCAGATTGAAATAACTGTGCGTGGGGCATGACATTGTGAAAAAGAATGTGAACAAAATCGTCACGACATGTGAGAAAGTCCGGGAAAATAAAGACATTCTCTGAGGACCGCCAAGCTACCACACTGTAGCCGGCTGGCGTGGACGAGAAGAGAAAGAAAGCACAGATATTATATAGGGGGTGTTCTTCTCTATCACTCTCTCTCCCTCTATCTCTCTCCCTCCCTCGGTCTGTCTCCTTCCCTCTATCTATCTCTCTGTTCATCTATCACTCCTTCTATCACTCTCTCTTCATCTCTCTCATTCCCTCTCTCCATTTTTCACTCTCCCTCTCTCTCTTCATCTCTCTCTTCCTCTCTCTTCATCTCCACACACACACACATACACACACACACACACACACACACACACACACGCTCATAGAACCTGCCATATATATAGATGTATACGTATACATCAGCTGAGTTTACACTGATTGTGTTTAACTTTGTGAAGTTATGGCATTATAACAAATAATGTGTCTCCTGAAGTTTGACCTGTCCATGATAAGACACTGACTAGGAGACCTATGTCTGTTATTTACATACATTACAGCACTGTATCTAGAGTACAATGTACTCAGGATTATACACAGCTAAAATCTTACCAGGCCTACATGACTCACTGTATATTGCATGTGTTATTAGACTCTGAATTATCACTAAGCAGTTTGAATAGATAACAAATGCTAATGTCTGCTGAACACCAGCACACTGCCCTTTATGCCGCGTGATGCCAGGTTCTAAGAGGAACTGTGTTCATCAGCACACCAGGCTGCAGCAGTGCGGGTTTGAGGGTGAGGCGCAGGAAAGGGTTAAGAGGCGAGGAGCGTGCCCCTCTCGTCTGACTGCCCCCGTCTCTCTCGTCAAAGGCGCGTGGTTAAACTAGGCCGAGGCATATCCTGCGCTTCCTGCACGCGCTCCATAATGGAAAATGACACTTTCAATCTGTCTCATGGCAATAAGTGGAGCTGAGCGCGTCTGGTCTGGCCGGACGGGGGCTGCCAGCACCCCGAGGCTCAGATACCCCCCCCCCCCCACCACCACTGCAGCGTGGCAACAAAAGAACCCGACGTGTTTGTCTGAGTCCCAGATGAATTAACACTGTGGAGCAGGGACGAGTGAACGAGGACACGCACACACAAACACACACACACACGCACACACACACACACACATACACACACAGAAATGCCTTAGCACACACACGCAAGGAGAAAAGATCACCCTCCTGCTGAGCAGCACACACACACACACACACACACACACACACACACACACACACAGGCCAAGGAGATCACCCTCCTGATATTTACACACACGCACACACACATTGGCCAAGGAGATCACCCTCCTATTTACATACACACAAACACACACACACACACACACACACACACACACACACACACACACACACACACACACACACACACTCAAACATACTGACAAGCTCAAAAAAATTAAAAATCATTGAACTAGAGGATGGGGTGTGTGTTATTTCAATCAGTATGTGTCATACCACGGTTTTTGTGAAGGCAGCTGTCACAATCACACACACTCACACACACACACAAATCTCTGACATGCTAAAGCGACTTAAAAAAATTGCAGCAGGCCTGGCTCTGTCACGAGAGGCCATCTTAACCTCCTGTCACAACAGAACGCCTATGGCAACCCAACACTGTTATTAGTCATTTAAATGAGTCTCCTCCTGTCACTCTGGTTCCCGTGACAACTCAACACTGTTTATCATTTCACAATTTGTTTAGCAGCCCCCCCCCCCCCCCTTTCTTGGAGAGAGGGAGGTCATTTTCTGTTGTGACATGCAAAATGACATGCACCACGACGCAGGTCTGCCTAGACATGCAGGTCTACACACACACAACTGATTGGTCTTCCTTTACATAATGTTAGCGAGTGTTAGAATAAGGAAAACAAGCTTTGTATACACACACACACACATACACTCACACACACACACACACACACACACACACACACACACACACACACACACACACACACACACACACACACACACACACAAAGTAACGCACAGACAGGACTCACGATGGACCGAGCTGTTTTCTCTGCGTGTCAGATGCATTTGAAGTGCCCGTTTTCACCTAAGAATGGCTTTTATTGTGTAGTTTGTGTCACGCCCACTGCCTGCCATGTGAGAGCTATTACGTGATTGTTAACAGGCCTAAAATAGCAACAGTCATGTTCCGCTTGGCCAGCCCTCGGGCCCTCGCACCCCGCCAGGCCAATCCGAGCAGCCGGGACCGCCCCGAGGGCCCGCCTCACGGAACCGTCCCGAGGGACCCCTGCGCTCCCACAAAGCCCTTTCCTCTCCGTCTCCGTGTCGTGCCTCGAGGGGGCGGGGCGGTGGCGTGGCCGTCAGCCGTGTTCTGGAGCTGTGATCACTCGATAAGCGCGGTCATGGGAGTCAGCTCCGAGCGGTCAGCCATCGGGTCGGGCAGATGTGGGGCGGGGGAGGGGGGTTTCTGGGGTGGTGGGGTGGGCTTCAGGGACGGTGGGGCAGGTCTGCCCTCACTCCTCAGCCTCTCTCTCTCTCTCTCTCTCTCTCTCTCTCTGTCTAGACTCCTTCAACATCTCCACTCAGAAAGAATAATGGACCAACCACCAAGTCAAGCAGCAGCAACAGAGGATCCGTTCAAGGAACCCAGGTCATTACAGGACTGATCACATGATTGATCACATGACTGATCACATGACTGTCTGTACATTGGGTCAAACAGTGGCCACCACTGCTATACACCTAATGTTTGAGCCTCTAATTGGTTCCTTCTGGTTTGACAACCCATTAAGGTCACTTTGCTGCTGACCTTTGATCCTCAGGATGAGAAAGGCTAACACCAGCTGTGTCAGGACATTTTGCATTTCCTGTTTTGCATTTCCTGTGGAATGGATATGAATGCAGGCCTGAGGTTAAGTTCATCCTTAACTAAAACTAAAAAAACAGATTTAGTGCTCTTTACACTGGAGAAGAGACCCATGTGAGTGTGTGAATGTTTGTATGTTTACCGCAGCAGTAAAACTCCACAGCGATTACCACAGCGTACTGTTGTGCTTGACCTTGCTGGTGGTGGAGAGTAACAATATCAGGGCTCCAATGTCTCCTTCACCTCAGTCCAGAACTTCACACGGCCTCAGTGAAGGACCGTGAGGAGCAGGGGAGGAGCCGTGAGGAGCAGGGGAGGAGCCGTGCTCTCAGAGGATATGGAGGTCATCAGACAGTAGAAAAGTTCCAGAATAACAGGGGAGGAGAGGAGGAGAGGTGAGGAGGAGAGGAGGGACAGAAGAGAGGGATGAGTGTATGTCACACTTTCACACACTGCTAATTGAGAGCTGATGCCAGAGGGAGAGGAGGAGAGGACAGGAGCGTGACACTGGCAGACTGCTTGTTCACGCACGAGTCACACGTGTGTGTGTGTGTGTGTGTGTGTGTGTGTGTGTGTGTATGTGTGTGTTGAGAGGTGATAGAGATATGGGAGAACTGTGTGACTACTCAGTAATATCCGGTTTAGTGTGGTAAGCATGCAAGCGAACGGGTGTGACGTGTGTCTGAGAGAAAACTAGAAAACTAGCGTTTCAAACTAGAACCTGCATAAGAGGGTTAAACACAAGGGGGAGCGGTGTGGAGTCAGGCAGAAAAAGCAGATGAGGTGTGTGTGTGTGTGTGTGTGTGTGTGTGTGTGTGTGTGTGTGTGTGTGTGAGTGTGTGTGTAAGAATAGATTGTTTTGTGGCTGTGACAATGGACGGGTGAACAGACGGCACAGTGTGTGTGCATGTGTCTCTGCACGTGTGTGTGTGTGCGTGCGTGTGTGTGTGTGTGTGTGTGTGTGTGTGTGTGTGTGTGTGTGTGTGTGTGTCAGTGCTCCAATAGTCTGGCACAGAGTGTCAGATCCAGCTCGAAATGACTAGCAGCTGGAGGTGACAGTTGTTTTAACAGCTGAGCTGACAGGATTAATTCAAATGCACTGAAATCAAAAAGAGGAGAACACCTGTTCTGTCTTCCAGCGGCCCACGGTGCCCAGGCAGAGGAGCTGGAGTGGGCGTGTGGCCAGGCTGGGGTGCTCTCTCCTGGGAGACGAGCGGTCGACAGACTGGGGACCTCGGCCAGGGGAACCCGAGGGGAGAGGGTAGAAGAGAAATATGGACCGGGAGAGAGGGATGAACAGAGAGAAGGAAGGTAGGGAGGTAGAGAGGGACAAAGGGAAAAAAGAGCGAGGGAGGGGCGGGACTGAGCGGTGGAGGGGCGTGTCCAGGAGCCGCCTCACTTGTCTCTCAACATCTGGCTTAAATAAAGAGCCTTTTCTAGGCAGGGCAGAGAGGTCACCCCCCCCCCCCCCAGAGGCTGGCCTCTGGAGACGGATCACTTCATTTGAAAGCTGCCCAGGCCGACAGCAGCAACCGTAGGCTTAACACAAATTCAAAAATCTCCTACTGGCAGGAACAAAGAGCCCTCCCCTCCTCCCTTGACCCCGCCCTCCTCCTGGCCCCGCCCCTACTCTTGGCCATGCCCCCTTTCAGCCCTGTATTACAGCGTGGAAGGAGAGCGATCATCACGCCAGCATCAGTGCTGTCAATCAGGCCGATACAGGGATCTGGTTCTGGAGAGTAAAGTGTGCTTTCTTTGGGTAGTGAGGGCGACTGATACTGCATATCTGTGTTGTGTGTCTGTGTGTGTCTGCCTGGGCACTGGGAGGGAGGGTGAGCATGTTTCCGAGCACACACACAGGTGCATGGACACACAACAGCGTGTGCATGTGCATGTTTAATATTAACGGGCATGCTACAGAGATCAAAGCACATTTTCTCGCTTTCTAAGAGACCACTAACTCCACATTAACCCGGCATTGACTTGCTGGACTACAACTATCCACAATGCAACTGCAAATGGACTACAACCACCTACAATTTAACGGCATCCCAAGGTCTCTCCTCCTTAACCCTGTTTCCATGATATACTGTTGTTTTCACGTCAAAATACCATGGCTGAGGCGCACAGGCAAAGACCCTTTACAAGGCTTTCTGAAACTTCACACCAAAAGCACACTACCTTCCCTGTTAGCAAGGTTTTCATAACTACTATAAATATTCATGGCATATTGTATTCTGTTATCTAGCATTAACTTACAAAAATGCCTATATACACAAAATAAAATTTGCATGTTAATAGATTTCGGTGTACTTTGCAAATTAGCATGGAAATTATGCCTTAACTCATCGTCCAGAACCTTCAAAGGTTTCAAAACAGTGTCAACAAAAAGAACTTTACCAAATGTGTTTCTCTTTATGTATTCAGAAACATCTCAGACAACACTTCCCCAAAAACATGTCTGTGATCATTGTGTTATAGAAGAATTACATTTGAAAGCTTATTTGGTTATCATTTGGGGAAGAAACTCTCAATTCTCATCTGTTTCTCAGGCCAGTCATTTAAACAAGGAAGTTAAAAGAAGTTGCTAATATACCGATGCCTCATATGCAGGCCCTGAATTCAGCCATCACGGCTCTAATTCATGCATCTCAATGATGTCTCTGTGCAACTGTCCAAGCCTTGAGCCACAATGGCGAGTGGACGGACTGGGCAGCCCCAGGCTGCATAGAGGCACCGTCACACAGCTCACAGTCCGATTCACCAAACTCCTTCTTTTCTTCCTGTCTTAATATCACACTAGGAGGTCAATAACAAAACTAGACACACACACACAGAGCCAGTCGTCCCTGTAACTTGTGCCTAGAATAACTCACGCACTGTTATTCCAAAAGCTTTTAATATGTTTGTGTGTGTGTGTGTGTGTGTGTGTGTGTGTGTGTGTACAAAGCGCCGGTGTCCGTCTTTCCCATCCAGTGAGCCCCCCATTCAGCTAGTAACATGGCTCCTTTGAGTGCAGTGTGAGAGGAGAGAGACTCGTCCCTATTGACTGTCTTCAGCAAGGACTGCAGAAGAATAGAGTCTGAAAGGCAGGCCACAACAATTCAATAAGACTGACTTGAATGCGCCTTTGAAAGCTGGGCACAATGGCGGCTCGCACTGACCCGAAGCATTCCCATATCTTCAGCTGTTTGTCTCCGCAGCTCAAAGGAAGCAGCTCCTCGCTGCCTCAGACGAGACAAGCGCTCACGTGTCCTGTCCGGCCCGGGCGGGCGCACCTCTCTCCCAAACTGCCAGCTGATCCCCCGCAAAGAGAGAACGGGTTCAGGCGTTCAGACTCCAGCAAGTGCATTATGGGATACATAGAGAGACCGCAACTGCCATCAAGTAAAAGGCGGCACAGTGCAATTGTGTCAACATAATAAAACGAAGCAAAAATCCTGTTCCACACCTGTGATCTGTGTCTCCCATCAATAAAAAGCACGACACTCACGCCAACACGGCACCCTCTCTCTTTCTGTTCTCCCCCTCTTTCTTTCTGTTCTCTCCCACTCTCTTTCTGTTCTCCCCCTCTCTCTTTCTGTTCTCTCCCGCTCTTTCTGTTCTCTCCTTCTCTCCTTCTGTTCTCTCCGCTCTCTTTCTGTTCTCTCCCGCTCTCTTTCTGTTCTCCCCCTCTCTCTTTCTGTTCTCTCCCACTCTCTTTCTGTTCTCCCCCTCTCTCTTTCTGTTCTCTCCTTCTCTCTTTCTGTTCTCTCCCGCTCTCTTTCTGTTCTCTCCTTCTCTCTTTCTGTTCTCTCCGCTCTCTTTCTGTTCTCTCCCGCTCTCTTTCTGTTCTCCCCCTCTCTCTTTCTGTTCTCTCCTTCTCTCTTTCTGTTCTCTCCCGCTCTCTTTCTGTTCTCTCCCTCTCTCTTTCTGTTCTCCCCCTCTCTCTTTCTGTTCTCTCCTTCTCTCTTTCTGTTCTCTCCCGCTCTCTTTCTGTTCTCTCCCTCTCTCTTTCTGTTCTCCCCTCTCTTTCTGTTCTCTCCCTCTCTCTTTTTGTTTCTCTCCATCTTTCTATCTTTTTGTGTTTTTTCTTTTTCTCTCTCCCTCCTGTTCTGTTTCTCTTTTTTTGGTTCTGTCCATTTTTTCTTTCTCTCTCTTTCTCTTTTTCTGTTTCTCTCTTTGGTTCTTTTTGCTTCTCTCTCTTTTTCTGACTCCATATTTGTCTTTTGTCTCTAGCAGAGAGGGGAGATAATGGTAAACCAGCCTGTGAACAACCCCGCACTTAATGTTAATTTATACAACAAACTAATTACTACCAAATGGTGGAAATCACATATGGAAGTTTCTCCCTCTCCCACGCTCAGTTTGTCAACCCGCCGCTGCCTGCAGCCCTTGCAAAGTGTCCCCATCACTATGTGTGTGTGTGTGTGTGTGTGTGTGTGTGTGTGTGTGTGTGTGTGTGTGTGTGTGTGTGTGTGTGTGTGTGTGACTGTGCGTGCATGTGTGCACGTCTGCACAAGCTTGTAAATTAGACATTATATGCAAGTTCTCTTTCCACATTCTTGTGAGTAATCTGTGATGGAACTGTTTACTTATTTGTGAGTACACTGCGCTAAGTAACTTGTTCAAATACATGCCTGGGGTTTGTGTGTGTGCTTGTTGTATGAAGGTGTCCCTCTACTGTGTCAGGGTGAACTGGCCTTCCAGGAGATGTAGAGACAGAGAAAGAGAGGGAGACATGTTGGACTCCTCCTTGAAGAGTTCACAACAGTAGCCCCACCCTCTCTGGAACAGCCCCGCCCTACTGAAAGTAACCCCGCCTTCCAGAATGCGTGCCATTAACATCCAGTGATGAGACATAGATGAAGTAGTGTTTCATAAAACGCCCCAAAGCCTGGTCCTCCGCCCCTTCACACCACAGTCAGGCCTCCGTGTTAAGGCTAATGACACATCCCTGTGTGCACAGCCCTGCTCAAGCCAGTCAAAGTCTGACATTCAACATCAGCTAGTGAAAAAGCCCTGCATCCTGTCCAACACCTCACAGTTCAGAGTTATAACCCCCCAAACTGACCCAGGAACAGCCAAGGTGACTTTGAGACAGTGCCAACCTCTGGACGGGGCTGACCCCAGCACAGGGCTTTGAAGCTGCCCCCCTTGGAGAGTGAGCAGAGGAGGAGGTGTCCACTGACCAAGTGTGTGGCCACAGCATACATACACGGACTGGCTCATGTTCAGAAGAGAGGAGTGTGTGTGTGTGTGTGTGTGTGTGTGTGTGTGTGTGTGTGTGTGTGTGTGTGTGTGTGTGTGTGTGTGTGTGTGTGTGTGTGTGTGTGTGAAAGAGGAAAAAAGAGAACCAAATAACTGTGTGACACCACTACTTGCACTGGTCTAAACAACATATTTTCTGGGGCCGAGAATCAGTCCCAAAGCTGTGTGTGTGTGTGTGTGTGTGTGTGTGTGTGTGTGTGAGAGAGAGAGAGAGAGAGAGAGAGAGAGAGAGAGAGAGAGAGAGAGAGAGAGAGAGAGAGAGAGAGAGAGAGAGAGAGAGAGAGAGAGAGAGAGGCTCAGGGCTCAGGGAAGCAGAGCTGGCCCTGGCCATGAATCACACTTAACACAGTTCCAAGAGACACACACGGGCATGATAACACAAACACACACACACACACACACACACACACACACACACACACACACACACACACACACACACACACATACACACACACACACACAGACACACACAGACACACACACACACTCTGGAGACCCTGAACATCTGTGTCCCACATAACACACGCTGCCAAGCTCAGTAAAGACTAGTCAGTGTGAGAGTCAGACTAGGAGAGAAAAAAGAGTGAGACTGATGCCCAAGTACATGTGTGTGTGTGAGCGTACGTGTGCATGCATGTGTGTGTTTGAGCATGTATGTGTGTGCGTATGTGTACATGCATGTGTGTGTGTGTGTGTGTGTGTGTGTGTGTGTGTGTGTGTGTGTGTGCATACATGTGCATTCATATGTGTGTGTGTACATACATGTGCATGCATGTGTGACCATTTTTGTATGCATGTGTGTACGTGTGCAAACGTGTGTGTGTGTGTGTGTGTGTACATGTATGTGTGCATGCATGTATATGTGGGTGTGTGTCCCATGTCCACTCTCCTCCTCTCTTCACCTCGAGCCGTTCTGCTCATGTCCCAACACTAATGACACACACACACACACACACACACACACACACACACACACACACACACACACACACACACACACACTGATCTGTGTGCAGCTATGCACTTACACACACACACACTGATGCCAAGCTGGAGGAGGAGAGGAGCAGAAAGGAGCAGATAAGAGGAGTGGAGGAGAAAGGAGGAGAGAAACACAGGAGTGTGTGTGTGTGTGTGTGTGTGTGTGTGTGTGTGTGTGTGTGTGTGTGTATGTGTGTGTGTGTGTGTGTGTGTGTGTGTGTTGGTAGTAACAGGTGGATATTACAGGGGGGCAGAAGATGAACAAAGTTCAAAGCAGTGCACGGTATCATCACGGCCAGTCGATAAGTGACCAGCTAGGACAGCCATTTATAAAAGGGCAAGTGTTCTGTTCTAGGACACACACACATTAGCCATGTCCCAGTAACCAAGTCTACCTCTTGTGTTTGTGTGAAGAAGTAACCAGGAAAACAGCAAGTTAAATGGAGAAGAGTACCTCTCCCTCTCTCCTTTTCTCTTCCTCTCTCCCTTTTTTTTCTCTCCTTTCCTCTCTCTACCCCCTCTCCCCTCCTGACCCATTTTGTACTCTATGCATCTTCTCTTGGTGCCACATTTTTACTGTGACAAATACATGAACGTCTCTTGCAGGTTGTGGGTGTGTGCGCGTATGAGAGAGAGAGAGAGAGAGAGAGAGAGAGGGAGAGAGAGAGAGAGAGAGAGACAGAGAGAGAGATTGATCCAGCTAGAAGCAGTGTGTGAACAGCGTTGGATGCAGGAGAGAGAGGTAATAATAAGATAGAGAGAGAGAGAGAGAGAGAGAGAGAGAGAGAGAGAGAGAGAGAGAGAGAGAGAGAGGTAATAATAAGACCCTTTCATAGTGATTAAAGCTTCATTAATTTTTCATCACAACCTGCCGTTTGTGGCTAATGTCCTTTGTGAGGTAAACAATGGTTAGCCGCGCAAAATGGGTTTTACTGGACCACAAGAGGCTGGTTCAATGCTTAGCCTACCACCCAACCATAACTACCCCCCACCACCATCACCAGCACCACCACCCCTCCTCCATCACCCCCTCCCCCCCCAACCCACCCCCCACCTCTCAACCTCTCGTTCTCTTTTTTCTTTTCTTTTCACCCGTTGTTTCTCTCTGTCTGCAGCTCAGGGGTCTGCCTTTGTTTGTGCGTTTCATTTGAACAGAGCTCGGGGATAATGTGCCACTGTAGCAGCTCACTAATGGACTCTCTCTTTCCATTGTACTCTCTCTCTCTCTCTTTTTCTTGCTCTCCCCCTTTTCTCTCTCACTCTTTTGCTCTTTCTCTCTCTGTCCATTTTTAAACTCTTACCATTACTCCCTACTGCCCTGTTAACAACTCAGCCACTCTGATGTCCGAGTTAAGTCCCTGGTTGTGGTGTGCGAGTTTAACCTTAAAGTAGTAATCGGAAAAGTTCCACTGCACAGACGTTGGCACAAATGTCAGCATGGATGCTACTTTGGTTAAATTCCTAGCTCTCAGTGTAGCATGGGTTTCACCCTCATAATGTAAGACTCACATAGTCTCACTGGGAAGGCCAGGAGCCAAATATACATATCAGAAATATCAGCCTGTGGATAAATGCTAGTTCTGTGTGTTATTTCTTTGTGCTAGCTGTTTTCTACCTCTGTGTGCAAATATTGGATTGAATTTGTATGCTAGTTCTGTGTCTCGTTCTGACTCTGTGGGCCTGTTCTGGGTAATAACTGTTTGCTAGCTCTATGGGCTAGTATGGGCTGTGTGATTACTGTGAGCTAGTTCTATGTGATCACTGTGCGCTAGTGCTGTGTGCTAGCTCTATGGGTTAGTTCTGGGTGATAACTAGGGTTGCCTGAGTGAGTACTGAGCGAGTATGTTGACTGGGGGGGGGGGGGGGGGGGGGGGGGGGGGGGGGGGGGGGGGTGGCGGCAGCAAACGTAAGTTGTTGAGCGCGGGGGTGGCGAACGTAAACGTAACGTAAAACGTTACCGGAGGAGGTTTAAAATGGACACAGCGAGAAAAAAAGTGTGCAGAAACAGTCTGAATCGTGGTTTGAACTAACCTAGTTTTTTTTGCCGGGACCGAATATTAAAAAGACGAAAAACCGGGACAAACCGGGACAGCCCGGGAAAACCGGGACAGCCCGGGAAAACCGGGACAGGCACGTGAAAACCGGGACAGTCCCGGGAAAACCGGGACAGGTGGCAACACTAGGATAACTGTACTAGCTCTTTGTGCTAACTGTGAGCTAGCTCTGTGGACTAGTTCTGGATGATAACTGTACTAGCTCTTTGTGCTAACTGTGAGCTAGCTCTGTGGACTAGTTCTGGATGATAACTGTACTAGCTCTTTGTGCTAACTGTGTGCTAGCTCCTTGCAGTGTTGCTGGCAGGATTATATTTCACAATATGCACAAGAACCGCCTGCTTGACAGCTAACTTTAATGTCAACAAACCAATGCAGAGAATACAGCTACTCAGCAAGATCAAACCAGGTTGCTACAACAGACAAACAAAACGCCAGATGAGACAATAAAATGATATTGTAGTCCTATCTAGTCTTGCCTATAGTCATATCTATGCAGTGGGAGGATCGTGGCTGTGCAGCCTAGCAGGCAGTTCAATGCTGGTGTCTGTTGTGACGTAAGTGCAAGCACTAAAATTTGCAGACTCGCTGCTAGCTCTCTGAAGAATCTTTACTGCTTGAGGTAGTTCAGCTGTTTTCTTTTTGCTCAATTCTAGGCTAGTTCTTTTCTTGCCATCACACAAGATAAGCTAAATCCAACGTTGCCAACAATCACGATCGAGTGCCAGAAATGTTAATCATGCAGTGACCTAAAGCCAGTGATGTTAACACCAATCATCGGTTTTCAAATGTATTTGCGTCATAACTTGAGTGGACACAGTAGAGGCGTCCCAAAAATGCGTCTCAATCTTAAGCACATTCTTCAATAAAAAAATAATCCAACGATGTGATCTACTGTTATCACAAATGTATTATTATTTATTAAAAGAATGTTAAATGTTAAAATGTTAAAAATGTTAAATGGTAGAATATTAAAAATAAGACCCTACAATAATGTACAGGGTTATGGCTGCTGGTGCCAGTGCGTCTGTATTTTAATTCTGTGCGTTAAGTCTTTGTTGAGTTTGCACAAGCAACTGTGAGTGGTAGTATAAACATGGCTGTGAATGAAGGCTAGCTTTGTGGGCTAATTCTGTGTGTTAACTCTGTATTTTAACTGTGTGTTAACTGTTAATTCTGTGGTAGGATAAACATGGTTCTGAGTGAATACTAGTTCTGTGTGCTAACTGTGCGTTAGTTTTGTGTGTTAGCAGAAACATGGTAGTGAGTGAATGCTAGCTCTGTGTGTCAGGGGTGTTTTGGCTTCATGTTTGACAGCAGCTATACGTGATTCTTTAATGAACATACACATGCTTTATGTACCTGCTGTAGGCTACATACCACATACACACATGCACACACACATGCATGCATGTACAAACACAAACACACACAATATAGTTTCTGGTTATAATTAGAGGCTGGAATATTCAGCTTGAATACACACACACACACACACACACACACATACACACACACACACACACACACACACACACACACACACACACACACACACACACACACACACACACACACACACACACACACAGACACCACGAAACCCATGTGCTGTATATAGTGCAGCAGTGCTGCTCCCAGAACAATCAACCTGTAATGAATATGCAAACGTGCTCAGAACAATGTCTCCAAACAGCTGATGCAGGCACTGCTCAAACAAAGGCCTGGTCTTATCTGCCCTGGCCCTCATTACAGACATTTGCTAGTCAGACATGAAGGAGCCTGACCGTGTGAGAGAGAAATAGAGAGAGATGGAGAGAGAGAGATGGAGAGAGAGAGAGAGAATGATGCTCTTCAAAATCCTTCTCACCTTCCAGTCAACCTCACAGTATTTCTGACAAACACTGAAGCCTTGACACGAATCACACACACACACACACACACACACACACACACACACACACACACACACACACACACACACACACACACACACACACACACACACACACACACACACACAAAGCCTTCTGCAGTTATGGCAATGACCCCTTTTCTGACTACTGGGTGGATGAAACGGCCATCAGATGGCTTTTGTCTTTATGATCATACTGTGTGTGAGTGTCTGTGTGTGTGTGTGTGTGTGTGTGTGTGTGTGTGTGTGTGTGTGTGTGTGTGTGTGTGTGTGTGTGTGTGTGTGTGTGCGTGTGTATACGTGTGTGTGTGGTTGTAGGCTACTGCTCACCTTCTGGTTCGTTCTTGATCAGCTCCTCCATCTTGCGCTGCTTCAGCGTGTCCACCACGTCTGCCAGGCTGCCCTTGCGTCTCTCTGGAGTGCCCAGAGCCCCAGACGCCCCACACGCCCCAGACTCGCTCACCAGCCGCCCCGAGCCCTCGTCCAGCCCCGTCGCCAACACCGCCCCCTGCTGCTTGATGGGTGAGGTAGACGAGTTGTTCTGGGCATAGGGACTCAGTGCCAGGCCTTTACTGCTCTCCTGCTCCTAGAAGAGAGAGGAAGATGGAGAGACGGTGTGAGAGAAAGAGAGAAGGAGTGAGGGATTGAGAGAGAAAGAGAGAGAAGGAAGGATGTTATTCACAGCCCTTCATAGTTTCAATTTCTTTCAAACTGAAACATGAATTTATTACATTAAAATTGTTGACATGATGCTATGGCCATGATGTAATTTCAGTATCAGTTTTACCTGATTTAAAATTAACTGAATAAAACTAGCATGAAGAGAGAGAGAGAAAACTTTTATTGTTTATCTATGACTAAGCATCTCAGCATCCACCACTGATGCTCCACCCCCACCCCAAAGCCCCGCCTAAATACACTAAGTGCTCCATCCATACTAAATGCCCCACAATGAAATGTGTCCCCCTCCCAATGTTGCCCCACCTGCACCATGCCCACTCCCAACCCCCTAAGCACAAAATGCCCCAGCAGGCCTTGTGCTCTGGGCATAGCAGGTAGCGTGCCAAGCTTAAAGCTTACAACAGTTTTCCACTTATTCTTAGATCAGGGCTTATCTGTTATTCTGGGGTTCTGCTACTTTGAATCAGCTCCAGAAACACAAGGACGTTGACGCTTTTGTGCAGAAACAGTCTCGACTTGATTTGGCCCAAGAGAGCTCTCCGAGACAGGACGACAGCTGCTAAATCAATCATCATCCTCATTACAACCAACGAGCTACTTCTACAACGTAACACAATTGCACCAGTACTTCACAGTGCCTAATGTAATGGGCCCTGTGCTTTACCGTATATGATCTCGAGGTACAGTCTGAGCACACAGGTAGCCTGGCAGACACCCAGGTAATGTGTGTAAAAACTGGAGGTTATGAGTAAAATTACATACGATCAAATGACCAAGGCAGTGTAATCTCCTGGCAGCTGAAAGCCTGTGAAACACACACATACATGCACACCTGGTACCTGGCACTAACCAAGCCCACTGGATCTCTTCTGCAGGTTTAATTACTGACAGAAACAGGTATTTGCAGGGTCAATACTCCATATTCATTAATGGGAGTTGATCGTTGGCTCATCAGTCTCTATTATCTACAGAACCAACTGCATGGCAGACAGTCCTTCTGGGAATCAGACCCTGGTCTAATTTTAAAGAAACAAAGACTACGTCACCCTACAGGAGTCAACACTACCCACTGCTGGGCGGTGTACTTTATTAACACAGAAACACACAAATGTTCAAAATCTGCAATGAACGACACCACCACCAATAATAATAAATAACTTCATTAGAGACAAAGGGCTGAGTCATGCCTGTGGGGACGTGTGGCGTGCTAGCCGCCCGTCTGCTGGAGGCGTGTCATTAGCACTGAGTGCACGGTGGCCAATGATTAACCGAGCTGTGGACTCTTGTGCACCATGTTGGCTGGACAACAGCAGCTCCATCCCAGTCCGCTCCCACCGCTCCGTCTGCATTAATAACTAATGCGCTCGTGTCTGCACTGCCACCGTCAGCCACCGTCACACTGTGTGTGCTTGGTAATGACATAGTTAAAAGGAACAATTAATGCAACAGGTAATAGTGTCATCAGTCTCCTGAAGACAGCTTCATGTTATCATGTCGTTCAACACAGCTGTCATCTCAGTGGTGGACTTTAGTTAAGACTAAATCAACAGCAGAGAGCAAATAGCAGACACTTCAGTCTGAAGTCTGTACATGCTCCAAAGAGTGCACACATACATGACACGTGCACACACACACACGCGCATGCACACACGCATGCACACGCGCGTGTACACACGCACACCTCGTTCTTTGAAAGTCAAAACACAATCTTTAATTCACCGTCAGGATGGTTGGCTGCAAGAGAGCTGACAAGAGGAAGTCCTGACTCTCAGGTCCTGACTCCCAGGTCCTGACCCCTAAATCCTGACTCTCAGGTCCTGACTCCCAGGTCCTGACCCCTAAATCCTGACTCCCAGGTCCTGACCCGTAAATCCTGACTCTCAGGTCCTGACTCCCAGGTCCTGACCCCTAAATCCTGACTCTCAGGTCCTGACTCCCAGGTCCTGACCCCTAAATCCTGACTCCCAGGTCCTGTCTCCCAGGTCCTGATTCCCAGGTCCTGACTCCCAGGTCCTGTCTCCCAGGTCCTGACTCCCAGGTCCTGACTCCCAGGCCCTGACTCCCAGGTCCTGTCTCCCAGGTCCCAGTTCCTAGGTCTTGTACACAACCATCAAGCCCAAAAGTCACATGCTCACTATTGTCACAGTTCACTACGTGACTAGGATCACTGGGAAAGCTTCCGGCAGCCGTGGGCCCTGGTTCTGCAGGAGTGGGCACTGGTTCTGAAGGAGTGGGCACTGGTTCTGCAGGAGTGGGCACTGGGTTTGAGAGCTCACTAGTACTGTAACCGTGCCTTCTCATCTGCTTGGTAAAACCTCACACACTCACCCCCAGCCACTCTCGACCCCCCCCCCCCCCCCCCCCCCCCTCTCCGCCCTGCAGACAGGGGTCTGGCACTATTCACACACTCTTTCATCTGATGCGTTCTTCCTTCTAGTTAGGCTGTTTCAACGGGGATTAAGAGAATTCTGACATCAAGACTGATGACCGAAAAAGAGCAAAGGAACTTAAGAGTTTACAGGGGGGAGAGCGAGAGACAGACAGTCAGAGTGAGAGAAAAGAGAGAGAGAGGGAGAGAGAGAGAGAGAATAGGCAGCAGACATTCCACTGCTTACATTTACCGTGTCATGCATCTTAAACATGCGGTCACACCTGTCACATCCAATCTGTCTAATCCACCGCCTGCCGAAATCTGCAGTATCCGCAGCTTCATCACACATGTCTCGAAAACAAAACAAACAAAAATGGCAGTGGGGTGGTTGTCGGGGTGGGGTGGTTGTCGGGGTATGGGGTCAGGTTGGAGAGAAAGGTGACCTGTCCTGTCCTATGTCTACACTGCTGCTGAGACACGGAGCGCTCTGGTGTTTGAGTGTTTGATTCAGTCACACGTCTGTTTAGGTTCCAGCGATCCATTTTACATGTGAACATGGCGTCCCCGCCGTCTGATAGCGTCTGATATCTCCTCAGTGTGACCCTGCGCCCTAATGAACCGAGCCATGATTCTCAGCCTTTTAATTGATCAGCATCCTGGATTATGTGTGTTTGTGTGTGTGTGTGTGTGTGAGAGAGAGAGAGAGAGCAAGAGAAAGAAAGAGACAGAGACAGATAGAGAAACAGGCAGTACGTCAATTAATGTATGGTAGGTGTGTTTTTGCGAGTCTGTGTGTTAATGCCAGTATATATCCAATTTTTTACAGAGTGTGTAAAGCTGATTGTGTGTGTGCACGTGTGTGTGAGTGCTGCAGTGTGTTTGTATGTATTTACGATGTTCCATCCTGTGCCGTGTGGGTGGTTCTGGTTTTAGTTTTGCAGATGTCAGTTCTCCCGTGCGCTGTCTGAAACGGCCTGGTAGCAGGCAGCCTGCGCAGCCCTCACTCCTGCAGAACCGCTACGCAATTCAACAACTTTTGTCTTCTGAAGCTCATCTGTGAGAGGAGCACATTTAAACACTTCAACTCGTGCCAAGAAAGCAAAACGCTGTTTTTCTTTTTCCCCCCATCAGCCAGCACAGATGCCACCAATCCTATAAACGCTCTCTCTCCATCTCACTGTCTCTATGTCCCTCTCTCTGTTTCTCTCTCTCTATCTCTCTCTCTCTGTTTATCTCTTATTTTCTCAGCTTCTCTCTGTTTCTCTCTAATTCTCTCACTCTTTCATTCACTCTCTCTTTTTCCACCCCCTTTAAGGATGAACCCCGAGGTGGAGCTACAGGTCAGTCATTCAGCTGGTGCAACAGTCCAGACAGGACTAACAGATCACAGAAATCACTCTACTTGCTACAAGTGTGTTTAGTTAACAGCCTAAACAGTGTTAGAGGAGACTACTCCACAGATAAACTTAACTGGAAGCTACTTCACATCTACAACAAGTAGTTCAGATCCGACATACCTCTTATAGGCGAAATTACAGGACATTTAGTAGATTAAGAGATAGCTAACTACTCCAAAAATACTTCAAGTAATACTAACATCCATCATCAATAACATCTGTCATCAATAACATCAAATAAAAGGTCGCAAGATCTCTATGGTGACAGGCGCTTAGCGTGGGCTACCAGAAGTAAACTGCAGATCAGTGGTGTAATGTGACTAATCACAGAATTACTGATGACAGTACGGCATAGCTGGGCTGTGCAGGATCGACCCAAACAGGACCGTCATCACGCTGCCTCACTTCTGGGTGGGAAAAGTGGAGTCAGTACTTTGAATCAATGTGCTACTGTAACCTCTACCAGGAAATGCAGTTAAATGAGTGTAGACCAACTAATACATGTAGCCCACTTTTGAGTTCTGTTCACACACACACACACACACACACACACACACACACACACACACACACACACACACACACACACACACACACACACACACACACACACACACACACACTGTTCCTTGTCTGTTGACTTAATCTACTGCCAGTCATTGCCGTGTGCTCCTAGTCCACTCATGCATCAACGCTGCTATTGTCATCTGCGATCCTCACACATACACACACACACACACACACACACACACACACACACACACACACACACACACACACACACACACACACACACACACTTGTTAAATAGCATAGTAATAGAATTTAATCTATTTTTAAGGCTACATAATTAAATAAAATAAAAAATGTATGAAGGCATGATTCCAGTCATGCATAGATTTCTACAGTCTTAAACTTTTATTTATTTGTCATTTTCAGGGACTGTAATGCTGATTATTACACAGGCTTCATTATTAGTTGAATGTAGATGTTTCTATTCAACAAACTTTAAAAACAGCATTAAAACAACTTTAAAAACAGAACCAAGCATTATGGCATTTACTTCACTTTACGGCCATTCTAATTCTAAATATAGTAGTATGTATGACAGATTTTAAAATTCTTTTTCTAGTATGTTCATTATCATCTCATAATGTATGTCTATTTTATTGTTTTTTAAATTATTTTTTTTAAATAGTTTTTCGGGCTCCAGGACTAAGCTTGACTACAGTGTTTGGTGTCTTAGTGACTGCGACTTTTGGCAAATATTTCTAGACTGCTCGTTGCATCTGGAGATGCCAAACGCAGCCGCGAGACTCCAAATTGGACACGAGATGTACGGATGAATGCATCTCCTCCTAATGCTTCCCCTAATTAAACGGACAAAAGGGGAGTAATTAACACCTCACTATTATCACCTACATGCAAAGCGCTTCCCACTTATCCGTCTCAAAGCCTTCAATCTTTTACAGTAAAACCCGCGAGGGACCGCGTGATGGACGGGAGCGCGCGCCAGGCTGTCCTTAGCAACGCTATTTTATGCGGGCTCGAGCAGCGCTCCGTCGCCGCGCGCCAGGATGAAGAGGTCAGCGGAGCTGGAGCGTGCGCTGCCGCGTTAATTTAGTATGACAAGATAAAGCAGTAATCTTCTCCCGCTCGCGCCTGTAAACCAGCCTCTACCCAGGGACTCGCGGAGTCGATTTACACTTCCATATCACTTTATACAATTGCCGTGACAAAGCCCCTCCGAGTCTTCGCGTGTAAATCTCCCTCTCACTCAACTCTTCTGCCACTCACCGCGGATCGACTTGGCGCTACGGCTCAGGAAAACTTAACGTCTCACACATGCCAGCCCGCGTCTAAAAACCCGCCTGTCCGCGAGACGGATAGACTCCGCTTTATTAATCCACATCAAAAACAGCTCGCGAGTTCCCTCTCCTTCTCGCGCCGGTGTTACGTCTGTCACGTCAGCCAGAAAAAAAGACTCGTTGTTACTGCCTAAAATACACAGCACAAAACACTAAAAAACCTAGCACATTCACATAATAATAATAATAATAATAATAATAATAATAATAATAATAATAATAATAATAATAATAATAATAGCATTGTTATGTTATTATTATTGTTATTATTAATAATAATAACAAAACCTGAATTTGTAATAGTGTAGAATAATAATAATAATAAGAAGAAGAAAAATTCCTAATGATGAATCTCTAACTCTAAAAGTTGCTCAACTAAAGGAGACAGCAGTAGACAGCGAGGGTCCTCACTTTGACAAACAGCCACACCAGTTTATAGACTTGACTGGCCAGAGCAGGGCCTTTGATCTACTGTGGGGAACTTCCCCAAACTGTCTAGCACTCCCAGTAATGAATGTGCTAATTACTGAATTAGTTTGCCGTTACACTCCTTTAAGTACTGATTCACTGTATTGCAGCTGGACAGATTCCTTAAGTTGATCAGGGTGATCAGTGCATACAGGTTAAAGGTTATGCAGAGTGATTCTAATGATCTCCAGTGTTGACACATACATACACACACACACATGCACACACACACACACACACACACACACACACACACACACACACACACACACACACACACACACACACACAGGGCCGTAGTGGGACACTTTTTCAGCCCGGGAGTTTCATGCCCAAATCCGGCCCAAAATTATTTTTCCCTCGCAATCGGCCCAAACAAGAGACTGACATGAGCCGGCCCATCGGGAATCCTCCCGAATCTCCCGATTAGCCACTCCGGCTCTGCATACACACACACACACACACACACACACACACATACACACAGAGGAACACATACATCTTTCATGCCTTTGGTGTCTTCGAGAGGGTTCTGAATTCCGCCACCTTGAAAGCTGCTATCATCAACCTATACCTGACGTGAGTATCTTCATCACCATGACTACATGTATGATCTTATGCTCCAAATGCACACCGATAACAGAACACTAGTGAGTCATTTAAACCAGACCCAGACACCACCAGTCTGCCTGTGACATCATCAGATCATGACTGCCACTTTACCCAGACATCAGGGGATGTGAGATGTGTGTGTTATGTGTATGTATATATGTATTTATGTGTGTGTGTGTGTGTGTGTGTGTGTGTGTGTGTGTGTGTGTGTGTGTGTGTGTGCATGTACATTTTTTGTCAGAGAGTAATAATAATAAGAATAATAACAATAATATCTGGTGTTAGAAGAATTATGTCTTAGTGATATTTGTGTAGTTAACTAACTGCATCTGACTCTCTAGATAGTGATAGATAAAACACACTGACTCACTATGAGAAATGAAAGAGCAATGTGGGTGGAGCTCAAACGATGTGGGAGGTGTGTATGGAAATCAGTGGGTGGGGTCAAGGAACATGACTGGGGCTTGGTGCCAGAGACAGAGTGTGGTTAGGGTGTTGGGGGCAGGGCTTGTTCTGAGAAGTGAGGCGTGGCCTACCATGTTGCTGTGTAATGTGGGGGGACTGTCAAGAGGGCGGGGCGAGCGTGGGGACACCTTGCTGCAGTAGGAGCTCAGGGGTAAGTGAATGACAGCATGTCCGTCAACCTCTTCATCCTCCAATCGCTGTCTGCTCGTCGCCATGACTACCTCTCCATCTGTTCCCCCATATGGAGAGGCTGGTCGCTTGGAAGACATCCTGGAAAAACGAAGGAGGGAGAGAGAGAGAGAGAGAGAGAGAGAGATGGAGCGAGAGAATAAGTATGAGGCATTTTAGGAAGGCTCAGCAGAGACAGAGACATGACTGTTGTTTAATCGTGAGTGACACACATGAGAGAGCTAGTGACACACACACACACACACACACACACACACACACACACACACACACACACACACACACACACACACACACACACACACACACACACACACACACAGGTCCAGAGAGAGAGAGAGACAGACAAGCACATATATACAGAGAGAGAGACAAGCACACATATACAGCTTTGGCTTGGATCCACACCCCAACTATGTGTCATGTGACCAGAGGGTGCACACCCCAACTTTGTCATGTGACTGATGCAGCTAGTTTGTTTAGATTCTCTGTGACCACTAGCTGACAGCATTGCTGCTTCTGCAGGAAGAGAGAGAGAGTTTGTGTGTGTGAGAGTATGTTGTGTGTGTGTGTATGCCAGCGGAGTGGGCTTACAACAGCTATAGTATATACTGTAGCTATAGTACTGACAATAGCAAGGTAAGCTGTGTGTGTTAAGGGCCACTTTTACAGGCCCTGATATCTTGAAAGGAAAAACGGCATTTGTTAAATGAATTCTGTCTAACTTCCTCTCTTTCCCTCACTGTCCCTCTCTGCCTGTTCCTCTTTCTCTCTCAACTAGCCACTGAAAAATGAATATGCTCTGGTAACAGGATTTTGTCTGGCCAGTGGTGTCTCCTAAGTGCCACTGGAGACCCTTCTCAGTCTCAGATAGTCGTGCTACCATGATCCCATCTAATAAACACCCCTTCAGAGATGAAACGCGCCTCAGGAACGTGTCTTCACAGCTCAAGCCCTCACTGCTCTAGCAGACCGGCTTCAGCTTCCATAATCCTCCTCTTCTGAGCTACGGTGAACTACCTCAGTGTGTGTGTACCTCAGGTACACAAGGACAGTGACTGTCCGGATGAAAATACGTGCTTAGAGCCCCGTTACAATTCAGAATAGCACTGATGAAGTGGCTGTGTGTGTGTGTGTGTGTGTGTCTTTTCCAGATGGTCTGATGCTCCAGGCTGGATTCTCTGCTCATCACACCCCTACACCTCCTGAGCAGCTGTAGTTCAGATCTACATCGGCACCAAAGGGAAACATCGCTCTGTGTGTGTAACAGCAGGAAAACGCTGCCATGCTGGAGTCCATGGACCAAACCCGGCCCCACGGACCAGACCCGGCCCCACGGACCAAACATGGCCTCATGGACCAGACCCGGCCTCACGAACCAGACCCGGCCTCATGGACCAGACCTGGCCTCATGAACCAGACCCGGCCTCACGGACCAATCATGGCCTTATGGTCCAGACCCGGCCCCGCGGACCAGACCCGGCCTTATGTACCAGACCCAGCCTCATGGACCAGACCCGGTCCCACCGACCAGACCCTGCCTCACGTACCAGACCCAGCCTCACGGACCAAACCTGGCCCTCCACCAATCCAGCTTTAATATGGGTATGAAACAGTGTACAATGAATTACCCTGCAGGTGTGATTAAAATGGAAAAACACAACCCCTGCCTGTATGATCACAAGAAAACACACTCTTTCAAAATAAAACTGAAATGTAAAGTGTGTGTGTGGAAATATATATGAATAAGTGTTTGTGTTCGCGCTATCGTGAGTGAGTAGGTGAATGTGTATGTGTGTGTGTGTGTGTGTGTGTGTGTGTGAGCTGGTCTATCCTGGAGCTGTGTTAGGTCACTCTGGGGCAGTTAAAGTAGTGACTGCAGCTGTATAAACGACCCACACAGCTCGTCTGCTGCCGCACGATGTGTTTATCCTGCCGCTTTTCAGTCTTACACACTGAGCCCTTTTGTTTCAGTCCTCAAACACACACACACACACACACACACACACACACACACACACACACACACACACACACACATGTAGACCCACTCACCCCCCCCCCCCCCCCCCCCACACACACACACACACACACACACACACACACCTCAGCCATCTTCAGCAACTCCCCCCAACACCCTACACTCACTTCTCTAGGAGAAAACACACACACAAACTCAAGGTCTCAAGGTCAGGAATGCACGCATATACACACACACATGCAAACACACACACACGCTCATCCAGCATCCCCACAGCTGCCTGTCCAGTCTCAGTCCAAACATGAACACAGCACTATTTAGCAAAGCTGCCCATTCATGTGAATGGGCTTCCTTCACACACACACACACACACACACACACACACACACACACACACACACACACACACACACACACACACACACACACAGGAGGTTCTGCAGAGAACAAGATCTTCCTACCTCTAACAGTCCCACAGCATGATATCTGTACACACACACACACACACACACACACACACACACACACACACACACACACACACACACACACACTTTACTTCCTCTTGGGTCCACTGACACCAGTTCCCTCCACAGTTCCTCTCAAGAAATAAACTGTCTGCCTTTGCTGTTCTTTGAGCCTTTGAAGTATAATTACTGTACAGTTCTGCTCCCCAGGTGAGCAGGTTATAGCAGCGATTTCATTTAAAGTTGGCAGACCTGTGCTTGTGGAGAGGCTGCATGAAACATTTAGAGCATGTAGTGATGTTGGGATTAAAAAGAAAGCCTTTATTAAGTAGATAAATTGGCAGCAATGCTGGTCTCCGAGGTCATAATTAGCGACCATTAGCATAATTTCATTCCATCCTTCTGTGGCTGTC
Organism: Brachyhypopomus gauderio; assembly: GCF_052324685.1. Lineage (NCBI taxonomy): Eukaryota > Metazoa > Chordata > Actinopteri > Gymnotiformes > Hypopomidae > Brachyhypopomus > Brachyhypopomus gauderio. The sequence goes on along the minus strand of NC_135215.1, from coordinate 9,132,055 downwards.
ATAAAGCTTGGCCTGCCAAACACACACACACACACACACACACATACACACACACACTGTATGCACAGACATACAGACTTTCCTTCCAGTAGAAAAGCACACACTACATGTACACACCACAGAAACAACATGGTACACAGGCACGCTTATTTCTGTGCACTTTTGCACTTGTACACGCACACACACACGAACACACACGCACGGGCTTGTGTAAGACCAATGAAGCTGGTGTCGTATGCGCTGCACATTAGCGCTCGCATTCATTTAATCCAAGTGTTGCCACTCACAACCTCCAGCAGGCAAAGAACAGTTCACCTCGGCAGAAACTCGCACGTCAACCCGTGCGCCTGCCTGCGCCCTGGAACCGTGGCTGGAGCGCTCGGTGCGAACGGCCTTCTGAACCACAACCACACAAACGGCCAGCACTGCTTATATATTCTGCATCACATAAATTCAAAGAAAATACAAAACTTTGTTTTCAAACAAAGCAAACGCAAGTGCAACGTAATAATAATAATAATAATACACGCCTGAATATGAGCAGAGAAACGGATCTTAGTGACGTTAAGTTGATCGCGCTTTGTGAACGGAAGGTCAGAGTGGCGCGCAAGGCTACGCGCGAACTCGCTGGGCTAATCGCGACCCGCTAATAGCCACCCCACCGACGCGGTAACCCGCTCCGCTCTCGTCCCCGCGCCGTCCCCCAGGCGCGCGCTAAGCTGGGATTAACGCCACGCTTGCTGGCATTGCTCTGATGCTGATTGAGAGCGCTCCTAAACACCCTCTCATATGTATGGTTTACTAATCGGACGAACGAAGCCTTCATTAACTTCTGAAGGGAGGCAACGCTTTAAATCTCAAATACCCAAACTACGTGTTTTATCTAATCGCCATCACTAAGCATGCGCCCAATAATAACACGTGTTTTAGTTTAAGGGCATCTTCTATTGCCCCACCCCCCTCCCCCAACACACACAGTTCATCCAGCACAGTGTCCACTTGCATGTTGATAACCTATTTTGCATGTATGGTAATCAGCACTAAATGCGTTCATAATGGCATCTTTTAGCTGCTAGATGTGAAGCACACACACGCAAACACACACGCACACATACACACGCACACATACACACGCACACGCACACACACACACACACACACACACACACACACACACACACACACATGTAAACACACAAACACATACACACACATAAGCAGCAGCAGAAATCAGTCATGTCATAAATGGGCATGACAGACAGTTGGTTTCCCATGTGATTAATGAAGACTGAATGACAGACACAAAGACTCTATCCAGCTTGTTAACTGCATCTCTCTCTCTCTCTCTCTCTCTCTCTCTCTCACACACACACACACACACGCACGCACACACGCACACACGTCTCTTGGCTATGTCTTTCTACACAGTTTTATAGGAGTTTTCCATTCACTTATATTTAGATATTTTACCATAATATTGCTGTGTCAACTGTACATTAGCCTTAAAAATACATTCAGGAATAAAGAAATAATTGAAGGCCAAGGCCAGCTTGGTCAGAGATCTCCACCATGCCACAGTGGTCTTTGTTCAGATATATCCACCACGCCACACTGGTCTTCGTTCAGATATCTCCACCACACCACAGTGGTCTTTCTTTATTGAGGAGCCTTTATTATATAAAGCACATTACTTGTGTCAAATAAATTGTACTACCACAGATGTCTTACACTTCTACTGATTAAAGAACTGTGTACTTTCCCAGAGTCTTACAGTACACGTTATATAAATAAGGATATAAACAATGATTTTAGATGATGAAAAGGTAAATTCCTCCCCAGACTCGCGTAGTGATGTAAACCGGATATGGCACTTCCCCTGTGTATCAGTGTGTGGGAATAAAGTACCACGCTTAAAGTATTCAACACAAACACACACACACACACACACACACACACACACACACACACACACACACACACACACACACACACACACACACACACACACACACAAACACACACACAAACACACACACACACACACACACACACACACACACACACACACACACACACACACACACACACACACACACAGATAACAAGATCTCTGGCTGCACTGACAATACCTCAGCATTTACATACACATTGGTTGTTAAGGACATCTCTCTCTCTCTCTCTCTCTGATAGCTCAGAATCATGTTCCATTTTGGACAATCAACTGTTTGTGTGGAACTGTAAGTCTTTCTCCCTCTTTTAGAGAAGTCTTTTTGTGGACAGATATTTATAGTCTCTCTCTCTCTTTTTCTCTCTCTCTCTTTCTTTCTCAGAAATGTGGCTTGTGAGAGATGGTGGCTTCAGTTAGATCTGTGCTGTGTAGTGGAACGTGCTCTTCAGAGGACCTGGAGACTAGTGACAGTCCCTCCTGCCCCAGGGAGGACACGCCTCCAACTGTGGGCCTGTAGCAGCCGCTGCCAGCCACTCTGCTCCCTTTGCAGAAAGAGGAGGCGGGGCAGGGGGAGGAGCAGCACGCCCGTGACTCCTCCCCACCACTAGTGCTCTTGGACTCTTTGTAGCGGAAAGAGTATTTAGATGTGACACCCGCTTCTAGAGACACACATGTAACACATGTGAGGGCTCTCCTACTCAGAAACACACACACACCTACACACACTCAGAAACACACACACACGGTCACACACGTGTGCAAGAGCAGACACATGTCTACACACACACACACACACACACACCTACACACTCACACACACACACACACACACACACACACACACACACACACACACACACACACACACACACACACACACACACAGGAACACGCAAATGCACACCCCTCCCCTCACACACACTGAAGCACACACACCCCCAACGCACAAAGCAGCCTCTGTTTCCCTCTGGTTGGGGACTGCGTTGGAGACTGAGGGGCCACCCCGATTTCCTGTCCAGCCTTTCCACAAAAGAACACAGAGTCTAATGTCACTGTTATCCATTAGCATTTAGACATGAAGGTGAAGTCAGGCACACACACAGACACACACACGCACACACATGCAGACATACACACCTGTGTGTATGTGTGTGTGTGTGTGTGTGTGTGTGTGTGTGTGTGTGTGTGTGTGTGTGTGTGTGTGTGTGTGTGTGTGTGTGTTTAAAAGCTGTAGGCACTGTGAGCTGGCCAGTACCTTCTGCACTGCCCCTCCAGACACACACACACACACACACACACACACACACACACACACGCCAGCATTTTTAGTCATCACTTCAGCCGTCTGCATGGTTTCCTGTCATTTTTCTCATCTGATTATTTATTTCTCTTACACTGACTCACAGAGACATGATTTTCACTGACATTTTACTGTGGAAAGCTTACACACACACACACACACACACACACACACACACACACACACACACACACACACACACACACACACACACACAGAGGCAATGAACACCTTCACTTTGCCGTGACGCTCGTTTTCTCAGCGTGACAAGCAGCTGCCACGCCCTCTAGCTCTCCTTTATGTAACAGGGTGGAAGTACAAACTTTGAGGCTACCAGGCAACCAGGAGCATTAACTGCACCATACTGCTCCTTACTGCCCCATACTGCATCTCATTGCCCCATACTGCCCCATACTTCCTCTCACTGCCACTCACTGCTTCCACTGCTTCTGACTACAGCCCCCTCACTGCCCCTACACCACCCTTACTGCCCCTACACCCTTTCTTTGCCCCTACACCCCCTCACTGCCCCTACACCCCCCTCACTGCCACTACACCCCCTTCACTGCCACTACACCCCCCTCACTGCCACTACATCCCCTCACTGCCCCTACATCACCCTCAATGCAACTACACCACCCTCACTGCCACTACACCCCCCTCACTGCCCCTACACCCCCCCTCACTGCCACTACACCACCCTCACTGCCACTACACCCCCCTCACTGCCCCTACAGCACCCTCACTGCCCCTACACTACCCTCACTGCCCCTACACCCCCCTCACTGCCCCTACATCCCCCTCACTGCCCCTACACTACCCTCACTGCCCCTACACCCCCCTCACTACCCTTACACCCCCCTCACTGCCCCTACACCACCCTCACTGCCACTACACCCCCTCACTGCCCCTACACCACCCTCACTGCCACTACACACCCTCACTGCCCCTACACCCCCCTCACTGCCCCTACACACCCTCACTGCCCCTACACTACCCTCACTGCCCCTACACCCCCCTCACTGCCCCTACACACCCTCACTGCCCCTACACACCCTCACTGCCCCTACACCCCCCTCACTGCCCCTACACACCCTCACTGCCACTACACCCCCCTCACTGCCACTACACCCCCCTCACTGCCACTACACCCCCCTCACTGCCCCTACACACCCTCACTGCCCCTACATCACCCTCACTGCCACTACACCCCCCTCACTGCCCCTACACCACCCTCACTGCCACTACACACCCTCACTGCCCCTACACACCCTCACTGCCCCTACACCACCCTCACTGCCACTACACCCCCTCACTGCCACTACACACCCTCACTGCCCCTACACACCCTCACTGCCACTACACCACCCTCACTGCCACTACACCCCCTCACTGCCACTACACCACCCTCACTGCCACTACACACCCTCACTGCCCCTACACACCCTCACTGCCCCTACACCACCCTCACTGCCACTACACCCCCTCACTGCCACTACACACCCTCACTGCCCCTACACACCCTCACTGCCCCTACACCCCCCTCACTGCCACTACACCCCCTCACTGCCACCACCACCCTCACTGCCACTACACCCCCCTCACTGCCACTACACACCCTCACTGCCCCTACACACCCTCACTGCCCCTACACCCCCCTCACTGCCACTACACCCCCTCACTGCCACTACACCACCCTCACTGCCACTACACCACCCTCACTGCCCCTACACCACCCTCACTGCCACTACACCACCCTCACTGCCACTACACACCCTCACTGCCCCTACACCCCCCTCACTGCCACTACACCCCCTCACTGCCACTACACCCCCCTCACTGCCACTACACCACCCTCACTGCCCCTACACCACCCTCACTGCCACTACACCCCCCTCACTGCCACTACACACCCTCACTGCCCCTACACACCCTCACTGCCCCTACACCCCCCTCACTACCCTTACACCCCCCTCACTGCCCCTACACCACCCTCACTGCCCCTACACCCCCCTCACTACCACTACACACCCTCACTGCCACTACACACCCTCACTGCCCCTACACCACCCTCACTGCCACTACACCCCCCTCACTGCCACTACACCACCCTCACTGCCACTACACCCCCCTCACTGCCCCTACACCCCCCTCACTGCCACTACACCCCCCTCACTGCCACTACACCACCCTCACTGCCACTACACCCCCCTCACTGCCACTACACCCCCCTCACTGCCCCTACACCCCCCTCACTGCCACTACACCCCCTCACTGCCACTACACCACCCTCACTGCCCCTACACCACCCTCACTGCCACTACACCCCCCTCACTGCCCCTACACCCCCCTCACTGCCCCTACACCCCCCTCACTACCACTACACACCCTCACTGCCACTACACCCCCTCACTGCCACTACACCCCCTCACTGCCACTACACCACCCTCACTGCCACTACACTCCCCTCACTGCCCCTACACCACCCTCACTGCCACTACACCACCCTCACTGCCACTACACACCCTCACTGCCACTACACCACCCTCACTGCCACTACACCACCCTCACTGCCCCTACACCACCCTCACTGCCACTACACCCCCTCACTGCCACTACACCACCCTCACTGCCACTACACCCCCTCACTGCCACTACACCACCCTCACTGCCACTACACCACCCTCACTGCCCCTACACCACCCTCACTGCCACTACACCACCCTCACTGCCACTACACACCCTCACTGCCCCTACACCACCCTCACTGCCCCTACACCACCCTCACTGCCCCTACACCCCCCTCACTGCCACTACACCACCCTCACTGCCACTACACCACCCTCACTGCCCCTACACCACCCTCACTGCCACTACACCACCCTCACTGCCCCTACACACCCTCACTGCCCCTACACACCCTCACTGCCACTACACCACCCTCACTGCCACTACACCACCCTCACTGCCCCTACACCACCCTCACTGCCACTACACCACCCTCACTGCCACTACACCACCCTCACTGCCCCTACACCACCCTCACTGCCACTACACCACCCTCACTGCCACTACACCACCCTCACTGCCACTACACCACCCTCACTGCCACTACACCACCCTCACTGCCCCTACACCACCCTCACTGCCACTACACCCCCCTCACTGCCACTACACCACCCTCACTGCCACTACACCCCCCTCACTGCCCCTACACCACCCTCACTGCCACTACACCACCCTCACTGCCACTACACACCCTCACTGCCCCTACACCACCCTCACTGCCCCTACACCACCCTCACTGCCACTACACCACCCTCACTGCCACTACACACCCTCACTGCCCCTACACCACCCTCACTGCCACTACACCACCCTCACTGCCTCTCACTGGGCTTTTCCATTCCAACGCACTCATTTACACTCCGTAAGCGCACCAGCGATCTGAAGGCCATGTGCAGTTACAACTTTGGACTTGGCCTGAGTACTTTAAGTTCCTCAGGTTCTTCCTTGGTAACCATTAATGGCTGTGGTAAATATTAATAAAAGCAATATAAAGTTGGTTGTGGTTGTTACAATTTATAGCATACATATCACACAGTTAGGATGTACAAAGACATACTGTTAAGCACGCACACACACACACACACACACACACACAAAGACACATACACACAGGACTTTGAATGTCTCCACCCAGTCAAAGTGCTCCTGTTCCTGAAGTACCTGAGTGTACAGAGAGGCCATTGTAAAGCTGGGAAAAGAGGACTAGATAGTCTTCACACACATATGCAGACACACAGGCATGTGTGCGCACACACACACACACACACACACACACACACACACACACACACACACACACACACACACACACACACACACTCACTCACCAACACACACACACACACACACACACTCAAACACTCACACTCACTAACACAAACACACACACACACTCACACACACACACACACACACACACACACACACACACACACACACACTCACTCACTCACACACACACACACACACACACACACACACACACACACACACACACACACACACACACACACACACTCAAACACTCACACTCACTCACACAAACACACACACACACACTCAAACACTCACACACACACACACACACACACACACACACACACACACACACACACACACACACACACACACACACACACACACACACTCCTGACTCTTTCTCTCAAGACATTCAGACTGACAGAAACCATTTAGTAGAACAGCCAGTGATTTTTATTGCTCTGCCCATGATGCAATAGTCTGCTGTGACATCTGACCTGTAACCCCTGACCTGCTGTCATATGACTTCCCCCCATCCGTACCGTCCCTTCACCCCTCCCCCTGACGGACGCCTAACTGCGTTTCTCTCTGACACAGTGCCACTTTGACCTCAGCAGCCTAAAGCAGACTCTCCGTCTGCTCCATTGGTGGACCTTGGGGTCAGCTGACTGCCAGGGGGAGGAGCCAGGGTGTTGTGAGGAGGGC
>NC_135215.1:9113247-9118247 GCF_052324685.1 Brachyhypopomus gauderio | reverse complement strand
GTCCAGTACTTGTAGTATGTATTATAAGTATACCAGTGCAATATTTGTAGTATGCATTGTAAGTATACCAACACAGTAATTGTAGTATGCATTGTAAGTATACCAGTGCAGTAATTGTAGTATGTATTATAAGTATACCAGTGCAGTAATTGTAGTATGTATTATAAGTATACCAATGCAGTAATTGTAGTATGTCTAGTAAGGAAAGCATTGTAGTAATTGTAGTATTTATTGTAAGTACACCAGTGCAGTAATTGTAGTATGTATACTAAGTATAGCAATGCAGGGAGTAGCACAGTACCGTAATAGGTGAAGTATATCACAGTAGTGTAGTATGTGAGGCTGGGGTTACACGGGTTCATGTGTAGATACATGTGTGAGGCTGGGATTACACGGGTTCACGTGTAGATACATATGTGAGGTTGGGATTATGCGGGTTCACATGTAGATACACGTATGAGGCTGGGATTACACGGGTTCACGTGTAGATACATTGTGAGGCTGGGATTACGCGGGTTCACATATAGATACATATGTGAGGCTGGGATTACGCGGGTTCACCTGTAGATACACGAGTGAGGCTGGGATTACACGGGTTCACGTGTAGATACATGTGTGAGGCTGGGATTACACGGGTTCAGAACATCCTCGCTGTGCTGATACAGATTCAGCACTTCCTCGCTGTCCTGGTACAGATTCAGCACTTCCTCATTGTGCTGATACAGTTTCAGTACTTCCTCACTGTGCTGATACAGATTCAGCACTTCCTCACTGTGCTGATACAGATTCAGCACTTCCTCACTGTGCTGATACAGTTTCAGTACTTCCTCACTGTGCTGATACAGATTCAGCACTCCTCACTGTGCTGATACAGTTTCAGCACTTCCTCACTGTGCTGATACAGATTCAGCACTTCCTCACTGTGCTGATACAGATTCAGCACTTCCTCACTGTGCTGATACAGATTCAGCACTTCCTCGTTGTGCTGATACAGATTCAGCACTTCCTCGTTGTGCTGATACAGATTCAGCACTTCCTCACTGTGCTGATACAGATTCAGCACTTCCTCACTGTGCTGATACAGATTCAGCACTTCCTCGTTGTGCTGATACAGATTCAGCACTTCCTCGTTGTGCTGATACAGATTCAGCACTTCCTCACTGTGCTGATACAGATTCAGCACTTCCTCGTTGTGCTGATACAGATTCAGCACTTCCTCACTGATCTAAAGAAGGCTGGAAGTGGCACTAAAGGCCAAAGTAGTTGAGAACTCTTCACTACTGTCTGCATTTTTGTACTGGACCATGTCATTCATGCTAGTGGTGACATAGCCCTCATTGCTTCTGCTCAACATGTGGAATAAACCCTTCCTCCACACACACACACCACACACACACCACACACACGCACACACACACACACACACACACACACACACACACACACACCACACACACATGCACTCTGATTCCATGCTATGCCATCTTAATGAGCCAATCACAGAGTTGATCATTTTAACCACACACAGGATCAGAATAAAATCCATTACACAAGAGTTGGAGGGAGAGGGAGAGGGAGACAGAGAGAGAGAGAGAGAGAGAGAGGAGAGAGAGAGAGAGAGAGAGAGAGAGAGAGAGAGACTGAGACTGTAGTCTCTCTACGCTATTAGAGTTCTGATGGTGTCCAAAAGAAGCCTCAGTAATGACTGAAAATAATGTCTCCAGTACCCACTCTCTCTCCTCAAGAACTGGTCCCGTCTCCTCCAGAACCGGTCCTCTCTCAGCCTCTAGAACAGTCCTCTTATCCTCTAGAACCAGTCCTCTCTCACACTCTTCCTGCCAATCCTCATCTCCATCTTACCCCCAGCTCAAACCTCTGCTAGAGTCAAACACAGCCCACTGTCTCTCTTTCTCTCTCGTCACACACACACACACACACACACACACACACACACACACACACACACACACACACACACACACACACACACACACACACACACACACATACACACACACACACACACACTCAATAAGTCCAGATTGAGTGGCATGTAAACCATGTATTTGAAAGCTCTGGCGGTGGCAGACACACTACATAGCCTCCAGGACTTGCGCTTGGATTGTCAGGAGAATAGATTTGCAGGTCTCTCTCGCGAACATATTTAAGAACACATGTTTATGCAAAACATCTGCACTTCTGAAGATTGATGCATAGAGAGAGATAGAAGAGAGAGAGAGAGGCAGAGAGAGAGAGAGCGAGAGAGAGAGAGAGAAAGTGCTGAAATCATTTTCCACAGCTGCTTTGAGCACACAGAGGCCCCGAGCTTGGAATTCTCAGATCTGCAGCCTGCAGCAAGTTCACCTCCACATCTCCCAGTTCAATCCCCCCATTTCCCAGTCCTCTTGCCCAGTCTCCCCTCTTCTCCGTGGTATGGCACTGCGCAGAGATGTCACCACACCAGACGACCGGCCTGAGGCCCCTGCTTGGGATCAAAGGTCATGCCTGATTGGGTCCGTGTAAGTGCCTGTTCAGGACACCTGAGAGCCAGTATAGGCCAGGACAGGGCAGGGCAGGACACAGAGGGACATGTAGACTCAGGAGAGGACACAGCCCACAGACTATAGACTGGGGATGAGAGAGAGAGGGTGGGGTGGCCGGGAAAGGAAGAGAGAGAGGGGGTGGGCAGAAGCAATGGCAAAATGGAGCCAAGAACACAGACCTTGTTCTTAATCCTCTCCACCTGGGGGCTCATCTTCATCACTTCATCATCTCCATCATCCTCTTCTCCTGTCTGCTGCTGCAGCTAATACCCCCCCCCCCCAACTCCCTTTCAGTCTGTGCCACCAAGGCCCCTGGCCAGCACCCCCCCCCCCCCCCCCACCCCCCCTGCTGGGGTGCGGGGCTGCCTATCCCCCCCCCCGGCCATGAGGAGACTGCTCCTCTCCTGCTGCAGCCACACAGCTCCAGACTGCCCCCCCTGAGCAGAGGCACCAGGGAGGAACTCACCTCCCCTCACCCCCCATCACCTCCCCTTACCTCCCCTCACCCCCCTCACCCCTCCTCACCCCCCATCACCCCCCCTCACCCCCATCACCTCCCCTCACCTCTCCTCACCCCCCTCACCCCCATCACCTCCCCTCACCTCTCCTCACCCCCCCCCCCTCACCTCCCCTCACCCCCCCTCACCCCATCACCTCCCCTCACCTCCCCTCACCCCCCCCTCACCTCCCCTCACCCCCCCCTCACCTCCCCTCACCTCCCCCCACCCCTCCCACACCCCCCCTCACCTCCCCACCCCCCATCACCTCCCCACACCTCCCTCACCCCCCCCTCACCTCCCATCACCCCCCCTCACCTCCCCTCACCCCCCCTCACCTCCCTCACCCCCATCACCCCCCTCACCTCTCTCACCCCCCCCTCACCTCCCCTCACCTCCATCACCTCTCCTCACCCCCCATCACCCCCCTCACCCCCCCTCACCTCTCCTCACCTCCCCTCACCCCCCCTCACCTCCCATCACCCCCCTCACCTCCCTCACCTCCCCTCACCCCCCCTCCCTCTCCTCACCCCCCTCACCTCCCCTCACCTCCCATCACCTCTCCTCACCCCCCATCACCCCCCTCACCCCCCCTCACCTCCTCACCTCACCTCCCCTCACCTCCCCTCACCCCCCCTCCCACCTCCCCTCACCCCCATCACCCCCCCTCACCTCTCCTCACCCCCCCTCACCTCCCATCACCCCCCCCTCACCTCTCCTCACCCCCCTCAACTCCCCTCACCTCCCCTCACCCCCCCTCACCCCTCCTCACCTCCCCTCACCCCCATCACCTCCCTCACCTCCCCTCACACCACCTCACCCCCCTCACTCCCTCACCCTCTCACCTCCTCACCCCATCACTCCCTCACACCCCTCACCCCCCTCACCTCCCCTCACCCCCCTCACCTCCCCTCACCCCCCATCACCTCTCCTCACCCCCCTCACCTCCCTCACCCCCCCTCACCTCCTCTCACACCTCCTCCCCCCCCCTCCCCTCACTCCCCTCACCTCCCCTCACCTCCCCTCACCCCCATCACCTCCCCTCACCTCTCCTCACCTCCCCTCACCTCCCCTCACCTCCCCTCACCCCCCCTCACCTCCCCTCACCTCCCCTCACCTCTCCTCACCCCTCACCTCCATCACCCCCCCTCACCTCCCCCCTCACCCCTCCCCCTCACCCCACCCCTCACCTCTCCTCACCCTCCCCTCACCTCTCCCTCACCTCCCCTCAACCCCCTCACCTCCCCTCCACACCTCACGTCCCCCCACCTCCCCTCACCCCCCTCACCTCCCCTCACCTCCCCTCACCTCCCATCACCCCCCCTCACCTCCCCCTCACCCCCCCCCCTCACCTCTCCTCACCTCCCCTCACCCCCCCTCACCTCTCCTCACCTCCCCTCACCTCCCCTCACTCCCCCCTCACCTCTCCTCACTCTCCCCTCACCCCCTGGTCCACAGCACCTCCACTCCTGACCCACACACAACTGGCCAAGTACCTGACACTGCTGTCCCTGAGAATGGCAAGCATGCTGGAGTGTGTACACACACACACTCACACACACACACACACACACACACACACACACACACACACACACACACACACACACACATCTCACACCTCACACATCCCATGCACACACACATGCATGTGAGTCCCTTATCATTCCAGCTTGCCAGATTCTTTGCCATCTACATGCTGCCAAACATTCATGATTATGCCCCCCCCCCGCACACACATATACACTGTCACACACACACACACACACACACACACACACACACACACACACCACACACACACACACACATATATACATATACATACACACTCTGTCACACACAGACACATATACACTGTCACACACACAGACACATATACACTGTCACACATTTACCCGCCAAACATCCAAGTTTATACCTCCCCCTCGACTGCCAAATACCTTCAAACACAACCATC
>NC_135215.1:9090747-9108247 GCF_052324685.1 Brachyhypopomus gauderio | reverse complement strand
TTTTTTTCTCTCTCTCTCTCTCTTGCTCTCTTTCTCTCTGTGAGCGTATTATTTCATTAAGTGTTTTTTTAGCACACAGGGGGATTTGGGGACAAACTTCTGGGACGTTTGTGACAAGGTCACAACCTCTGACAATCTCCGCCTGGTCCTACACACACACACACACACACACACACACACACACACACACAAACACACACACACACTCAGAGTGCTCAATACAAAAAAAACTTTAAAAGCCACTGTCAGAGGTGCTGACTGAGCGTGCAGGAGGCAACGTGAGGGAGGAGAGTGGTGTGGAGGAGCAGGAGGTGCAGGAGGAGGTGTGGGGAGGCGCTCAGACAGAATTCGCCATTGTTCCACGAGGCTTCCACGTTCTGTTGATCCCAACTGATCCGAAGAAACAAAAATGCATTGTTCCTCGCAGATGGAACCGAGTGTCGCCAAGGTAACCAGATTAATCTCCCCTTTTCTGGGCTTCCTCTGGTGGAGAGGGTCTAATGGCACCGGGCCATTCACGGTGAAGCCGGTCTCAAAGACGCGCCTCTAACTAGACCTCTAATTAGCTGCAATTACAATGAAGACAACATGATGAGATAATAGAAATTTGCAAAATAATGACATACCACGGCAAAATATTCCTCCTCTAAGCAGCCAGTGTGTGGAGCGGCGAGGCTGTCTGGGAGCAGGCCGTGCGGGGCCCGTTAAAGGCGTGAGGGCCACTGCTGCTGGATTCACAGGCACAGAACCCTATTGTCCACCCCCCCAGGCCCAACCAGCGCTCCCCCCCCAATCAACGGACCATTGTCTGGCTTCTTAAATCAAAAATGACTCAAATACAGGCACCACATAATGATCTCCTTCTCACCAGCACGCAAAATGGGGACCAGTTCAACCGCGCGGTGCATCAAACACACACACACACGCGCTCGCGCACGCACACACACACGCACGTGTGTTCACACACACATGCATGGCTGAACACACGCGTGGATGGACTCAATCCAGCCTGATAGACTAACCCTAAGGTAATTTACAACACATTAAGAGAGAGATAGAATGAGAGAAAGAGAGAGAGAGATGTGGCGGAAGGAAAGAGGGACTATACACAGAAAGAGGTGAAAATGGAAGGAAGTGGTTCAGAAAAAAGAGAAGTGAAAGAAAAAGAAACAGAAGGAGTGAGAAGGAGTGAGAAGAGATGAGAAATTACTAAAAGAGAAAAGGACACTAAAGTTCACAGAAAGAACAGTAGAATTAAGAGAGAGAGATGGATGAGAGAGAGAAGAGGAGAGAGAGGGTAAGAGAGAGAGAGAGAGAGAGAGAGAGAGAGAGAAAGAGAGAGAGAGAAAGAGAGAGAGAGGGAGAGTGGAGGGCAAGAGAGGTTGTAATAGGTAGATGTGTAGTTTAGCCCAGTGTACTCTTTCACCTGGAAGTGTAGCAGCTCTGCTTCGTGGTCAATAATAAAGCCCCAACGAACTGGTAGCAGATCTGGTCCTAACGAGACTCAAGTTCCCTCAGAGGGGAAAGTTGTTGTAGGGGGGGGAAGCAACCATGAGGTCTGAGGGAGCTTCATCAGGGAAACAGAAAGAGATAGAGAAGACAGACAGACGGACAGACAGACAGAGAAGACAGACGGACAGACAGACAGAGAAGAGAGACAGACAGACAGACAGAGAAGAGAGTCTCAATCTCCCCTTTGAAGTCTTGTCTCTGTCATTAAGCCGACCTGCATTCATTATAACAAACACACTTATTCTCCTCTAAGGGCCCCCCTCCACCACACACACACACACACACACACACCACACACCACCTCCCCTGTGTGATTCTGTCATACCTTGTTATGGAGTTTTCCCTACATCTAAACAATCAGCTCAAAGCTTAAGAGAAAGAGATATAACAGTTCTCCGCTGAGCAGCTAATGAGGTCAAAAAGGTTGGCATGCTTATATTGGGATCCAAACATTTATTGCAGTGTTTTGGGTCTATTCAAATAAGTTATTATGAAAGGCTGTTTATAAACCGTATTTCTGTTTACATGATTATTATATGGGCAAGCAAATAAATCCTTTTTTTTATTTTTTAAATGTTTATTCATGTTGACCTGTAATATTGAGCTCTCATCCAGCAACTAAAAATACTGCAGACACATGTTTACTAGTCTGTTAGTTTAAAGCCTCACGCAGCAGCACACCAAAAGAACATGTACATAGAGACATAAGACAAAGGGGAGATTACAGGCAGGTGGACTCCAACTCCCAGAATGCCTTGAGCTGCTGAGAAGAAAACCCGCTCACCTGTCTTCAGATTCACTTGTCTTCATTCCCCTCTGAGTGTGTGTCCAACAGCACGAAGCTTCTGCAAACACAGTGATTAAAAAGGAAGCAGTTTAGTGTGAGTGTGTGTGTGTGTGTGTCTGAGCAAGAGAGAGGGGGGAGAGAGAGAGATTCGGGTTTAATATGTGTGACTTGGTGATTGTGGGATGATTATGAGATGAAAGGACTGATGTGTGCAGTTCTCATAATGAGACTGCAGGGTGATTAATACTGACACTGTGAGCTGGCTCTAATTACTCTAATTCAATCAGTCCCCATTCCACTCACCGCATGCACGCACACACACACCACACACACACACACACACACACCATACACACACACACACACCACACACACACACACACCATTTACATACTCTACACATGGCTGTTGAACATATTACTTCTCTTTTGCCACACTTGTTTTAAACAGAAGTCAGAAGCAGTGACTCAGGGCATGGTGATGTTTATGGTGGTGCCTCTGGGACACGGAACCCTATAGTAATATAATCCAGAAATGCTGTAATGTAATCCAGAATTGCTGTAATGTAATCCAGAAATGTCGTAAACACAGTTCAGCTCCAGCTACCAGGCGAGACTTCCCCACCAGGCAAGACATCCCCACCAGGCAAGACATCCCAACCAGGCAAGACATCCCAACCAGGCAAGACTTCCCCATCTCAGTCATGCCCACAAGGTTGGGGGCTCCTGCCAACCACAGGCCTCTCCAGACTCTCTACAGTTTAGAGAAGACCAACAAAAGGAGTCTCTGTGTGTGTGTGTGTGTGATTGTTTGTATGTGATGCTACGTAAGTGTGTGTGATTGTATGTGTGTGTGTGATGGTGCGTATGTGTGTGAAGGTGCATATGTGTGTGATTATTCATGTATGTTTATGTGTGCACGTGTGTGATGGTGCATATATGTGTGTGTGTGTGTGTGTGTGTGTGTGTGTGTGTGTGCGTGTGTGTGTGTGTGTGTGTGTGTGTGACAGCACTGAGGGGAGCCCTCGGTATGACTGCCCTGACTGGTTAGTGAGAAACCGCTGCGTTGGTCCAAAGAGAAGCCCCTCCCTCCTCTGTTGTAATTAGCCGACGCCCGTTGACTGACGACCTCGTTAACGAGCAGCATCATGCGCTAGCGCTTCACTTTGTTTCGCGTGGGATCAGAAAGGAAGTTGCAGCCAATTATCATAATTAAGGCGGTTGATTTGTTCGCTAGCGTGGGGGAAAGGACGGCTCTCGTTAACGGAACACCTCTGAAACACATTTGGATTATCTGCTCTGCTGCTGTGGCATTAAACAAGCCAAACAGTTTGATGCAGATTTTTCATATGGTAAAATCTCTCTCTCTCTCTCTCTCTCTCTCTCTCTCTCTCTCTCTCTCTCTCTGTCTCCATCTATCTCTTTCTCATGTACACAAACATACACCCACATGGGTTAACGGATAATCGGTGCTTGTTGGGGTAGGGGGAGGTAAGATGAATGGTTCTCCATTCAGAACTTCGCCCGGGCCACACTGGGAGTTGATAAGAACACAAGTGGAGCGGAACCATGTGTTTGTGTGTGTGTGTGTGTGTGTGTGTGTGGGTGGGGACAGGTATGTGTGTGTATCAGCTCTAGAATACATTGTCTCTTTCCCTTATCACCGTTAGGTGTACATACATGTGAGCACAGGCTCCCAAGTAGAAGAGTGTTCTTATGTGCAAAGGGTGTGGATGTATTGCATGTGTGTGTGTGTGTGTCCAAGGTGAGTGTGAATAAGGATTGAGATGAAAGACTTTAGACATTACTGGGTGAAAGGCTCTTTGTGAGGGGAGGAGAGGGGAGGGTTTGAGGTGGAGGGGAGAGGCCTGCAGGATAATGAACTTCATTGTGTTGGCGTGAGGAATGTGTAGAGGTATGGTTCAAATCAATGCCCCGCACCCCGCCATTGTCCCGCCCCTGGAGTCCCTCGCTGCCACGGCGACCCCCTACCGAAATGATCAGGCTCCGCCCCCCCAGCCAGCACTCCAAGCAAGAAAGTGGTTAAAGTAGACCTGGGGGTAATCCCTGTGTGTGTGTGTGTGTGTGTGTGTGTGTGTGTGTGTGTGTGTGTGTGTGTGTGTGTGTGTGTGTGTGAGCATGTGTGAGATACTCAGAAGGGGCCTAACTTAACCCTGTCATTTTTGTCATTAATTAGAATAGACACAAGACACAAACCATGGGTGTGTTTAAGAGTGTTGTACTGTAGTCAACACTCAACACTCTTAAACACACATACACACACACACCTCTACCTCCAATATTTTTCCGAGTTACTCCACAGTTGAAGCACAGAGACTATGAGATTAAATCTTCTGACCAACCCAAACAGACACACACCCATGTGCGCGCGCACGCACACACACACGCAAACACGCACAAACACACATATACAAACACACACACACACAGCCTCACCTGGCTGTCGTCACACAGCATGGCGTGGTAAGAGGGGGTAAATGAGGGGGTGTATGTGTGTGTGAGTGAGCAGCTTTGGACTGACTATGGTTAATTAGTGTCAGTAGATGGTCTCCCTGGAGTCAGCTAATTAGAGTCTAACGTGCATGTGTAATTACCTGAGTGTGCTGAACATGTTTCATTTAACACGGACCTCCTGTTTGAAAGGACGCACATCCCTGCTGCTGTGCAGGAACACAACACAGGTCTCAACACAGGGCCTGGTGATGCAGCTGCTCTGGAGAGCTGATCAGAATTCAGTACTCAGGGTCTGGTGATGCAGCTGCTCTGGAGAGCTGATCAGAATTCAGTACTCAGGGTCTGGTGATGCAGCAGCTCTGGAGAGCTGATCAGAATTCAGTACTCAGGGTCTGGTGATGCAGCTGCTCTGGAGAGCTGATCAGAATTCAGTACTCAGGGCCTGGTGATGCAGCAGCTCTGGAGAGCTGATCAGAATTCAGTACTCAGGGCCTGGTGATGCAGCAGCTCTGGAGAGCTGATCAGAATTCAGTACTCAGGGCCTGGTGATGCAGCAGCTCTGGAGGACCCATTCTATGTGTCCTGTTAACAGGAAACGTGTCCAAGCTCACTAATGTACAAACAGGTCCCTCACTTGAAGGCCTCTCTGTTTGTCCTGTTCGGAAGGAACCATTTAAACCTCCATGGCAATGAGCGCTGTATGTGCCCCCACCCCCCACACCAGGCCGCTGCCCAGGCCCCCCATGGCTGGCGGACCCTCGTCTGCTGCCCGTCGAGACGAGCGCCCCTGAGGAACCCCGCAGCCTGCAACTAGTACTGGTCCACTTTTCCCAGCAGGCCACGGTGCAGAGGTAGCGGCTTCTCGCTCTGACCCCAGCGGTGGAGGCCTTCAGGGTGGTCACTCTGTGGCCGTGCCATGTCATTTAAAAGTTCGTTTTAATCGATTTCCTCCGCGGGAACACGCTTTTCAGCTGAATGGAAGCCTTCCTCCTCCGCCCCGTAACACTCACCAACAGGTTTTATTTATTTATTTCTCCGTTGTGTGCGAGTGCGAGTGTGTCGTGTGTGTCTGGGTGTGCATCTAAGTGCTTCTTTCCTCTCTTTCTTTCTCTCTTTCTCTGGGTTTTGTCGAAAGTGCATTAGCTTCCAAACAGAGTAATGCGGGTTCTACTGGGAATCAATAACACTCACCTCACCACAAGTCCCTCAGCTCGGGGGGGTGGGGGTGGGGGGTGTTTGTAAACAGTGCCATGGCAACCACTGGTACTCTGACATAGGAGTACAACCTTCAGTCGAAGGTCAGTGCTTCCTTTATTACAGTATGAACATCCTACACAGCGACACATGTGACCAGCAGAGACAGACACCCACGCGTGAGCCGAGGAGGAGAAATAGGCAGCGTGAGCCATACAAATGCAGTCATCGTGACATTCCTCTCACACACGTGAGAAGCACATCACCCGAGCCCGCAGGAAGGGGAGGGGCCCTGAACAGAGTCCCGTCCTGGGGGGGGGGCGGGTCATCACTGTCCTCTTTGTCTTACTTCTGCCTTTGTCCTTTTGGAAGATGAACCAATGGGCGGATGTATAACAATACGGCTATTGTCGCTCTCAGCCAATCATGTGTTAAAGGGATATTTTGTGGCTCTAGTCTGTGAATATGGCAGGACATGGCAGGACACTTCATGACACTGCATGACATTAATAACTTGGAGCAAGCGAATCAGTGTTTTCGGGAGCGTAGGACCCACAGCGCTTCCTGCAGATACTCCATAACGTAACCCTGCAGGAGGTGGTGTGTCATCATCACGCATCACAACATCTGACACACGTTTCTGTCACGTTTGCCCATGCTGCTTTACATCGCTGGGTAGAAAGAAAAGTGGCACCAAGCACATTTCCCCAAACCACACAAACATGCAATAAAAATACCAGAGGGACACATGAGCCCCCTTCCACTAAACAGTGGTACCCTCTTAACACCCCCTCCCCCGCCACCGCCGTGCTGTGGACTCGTCCAGCACCAGCCCAGATTTGCTCTCTGCCTTTTTATCACAAAGAATTCCATTCAGTGCCCAATGACTCCTCTTAGGACACAGGGGCTGTCGCAACGCACAATAGCGCCCCTGGAAACAAAAGGCAGATTATTACGCTTGAGAACGGGCTGCATGATGGAGACGGAGTGAGACAGAGCGAGACAGAACGAGAGGAAGACAGGAGACAGAACGTGGCAATTGACCACGGACAGACGCACATCTGGCCACCATGTGTGGAAGAGTGCGCGTGCTAATGATGGTCTTCCTGAAGCCTCCACGATTAGGCGCGCGCGGCGCGGGGCGAGAGGGGGCCGCCGTGTGTGCCACCGTTTCACCCTGCCATCCGCCACACGTGCTCCTGCTAACTAGCGCCACTAATGCACCACAACACCAACTAACACCGCCGACTAAAGTCGAAAATACACAAAAATAAATAAATAAAATGAAAAACGCAGTGGCCTTCTCTCTGCCTTGAAGAGAATGACTCATCCACGGTCTGAAACAGTAAATAAATAAATAAATAGAATAAATGGCAGAGAATAGGCTCATGTAGAGGCAGAAAAGATTGGAGTGGCTGTTGTACTGACCTAGAGCTCTGTGTGGGTCTCTCGCTCTAAAGAAACCGCGTATTATCCATTACATTCAGGAATTCTCCATTCGGAGGTGAACAGTGTTGCCGGGGACAGCAACCCGTGGCCACACGGGCGCACACGTTAAGGCAGATGCGTGTGTTGTCTCGGCGTACGGAGTGCTGTGCGGAGGAGCAGTTCAGCGACCCGCCGTGCTCCGCGACCCCGGCGAGCGCTCACACCGCGCGCCGGGCCCCTGCACGGTCAAGGTCTCCCGCCAGAGATTTGCTGGTCTCCACGTTGGATGCAATTACTCCAGTGTCCCCGCCACTGTGGGCGGCTTTGTTCACGGCAGATGGGCTCAGAAAGGCAGAGTCGTCGCTCTGAAGCACAGCACACACAGCTGAAAGGTGTCAACTCACCCGACCCGCATCGTGGAAAACAAGATTTTTAGCAAACAATTTTTTAGTTTGTTAATAAGCAAAGATCTAATACACTTTAAGTCCAGTGTGTGTGTGTGTGTGTGTGTGTGTGTGTGTGTGTGTGTCAGAAAATAAAGGGATCTATCGTTCTTATTTCCCTAAGTGACAGTGAAGAGAAAGAGAGAGAGAAAGAGAGAGAGAAAAAGAGTTGGAGAGAGAGAGAGATGGAAAGATAGGGAGAGAGAGAGAGACAAAGTGAGAGAAGAAATAAAGATCAATATAAGTGAACTTCAGTCTTTAGTTCAGTTGGAGCCACACCGTTTCCACAGCGACCAAAACTCCATCACTTACTGTTGGGCTGAGTGACACTAGCTCCGCCTCTCCATGTCATAGTCAGCCTGTCATTGGCTGCTGCATATATATATATATATATATATATATATATATATATATATATATATATATATATATATATATATATATATATATATATATATAAAATACTCAGACCTTAGTTCAGGCAGTGTATCAACTGAGAGTTTTTAGGAAGAACGAGGTATCTCACAACAAGGTTAAGAAGGAAGGTCTTAGAAGAATGGGACGAGGTACAGAATGAGATGATGTTAGAAATGAAAGCAGTTCAAATATGACAGGCACAGAATGAGAGGAAGAATGACACGATAAACGTTTAACACTGTGAAACTCATTTACTAATGTCTTGTTGCCATCTTGAGTGCTACAGGGAGCCTGCTGTGTGTGTGCGTGTGTGCGCGCGCGTGTGTGTGTGTGTGTTTGTGTGTATGAGAGAGAGAGAGAGAGAGATAGAAAGAGAGAGAGAGAGAGAGAGAGAGAGAGAGAGAGAGAGAGAGATTAGCTCTCTTGCTCCCTGATCTGTGAGCTTTGGTCTTGAGTCTTGCTGTAAGCAGGTCAGTTTTATTTAGTTATTTATTTTACTGAGATTAATTCATGAGATTAATTCATTGTTTTAGTCTGCTGAGTGATGGAACTATATGAAAGGGTATGCATGTTTTTCTCCTGCATATGTGTGTGTAAGTGTGTTAGAGAGAGAGAGAGGGAGAGAGAGAGAGGAAGAGAGAGAAAGGGAGAGGTGGAGAGAGGGAGACAGAGGGAGAGAGGGAAGAGGGGGAGAGAGAGAGTGAGAGAGAGAGGGGGAGAGAGGGAGACAGAGGGAGAAAGGGTAAAGGGGAGAGAGAGAGACAGAGAGGAAGAGAGAGGGAGAGAGAGAGAGGAGGAGAGGGAGAGAGAGGGAAAGAGAGGGGGAGAGGGGGAGAGAGCGAGAGAGAGAGAGAGAGAGAAAGAGAGAGAGAGAGGGAGGAGGAGAGGGAGGAGGGGAGGTTGCTCAGCCCTGTCGTGTGCTGGCCGGCCTTCCCTGGCAGTAACTGGAATGATCTGACACATCTCCACTGTGTTGTTGGTCTGTTTCGGCCTCGGAGAAGCATCCACTTCCTCTGCTGCCATGGAGACGAGCTGCCACGGTGACGAGTTGCCACAGACACCAGAGAGGAGATGCCACTGACGGAGCATGTCTGAATTCTACACATTCGCATCTCACTATGCCTCACTAGTGAACACTTTAGCTACACTTAAACTAAACACTCCTCATAATGGAGACACAGCAGACGATGGCCTGTCTGAGACTCGCCTCAGCCTTCATTTACACTCAGCTGTTACTGTTGTAATCCACATACATGACAAAGAGCAACCAGTCGGAACATTGTTTTTGTGTAATGCTTGAGTGTGCCCACTCACACACACACACACACACACACACACACACACACACACACACACACACACACACACACACACACACACACACACACACACACACACACACTCGTTTACAGTTGTATATATTTCTGTTTGAAGAGCTCCAACAGTGCTTGTATAAGGGTACTAGTGTTCAGTTTATCACATGGTTTCGTAAGCTCTTTACCATCATACACAATACAAACACACTACAAAAGAACTACTTAGTGAGATCACACACATCTGCCATGTTGTGTGTGTGACTGTGTTTGACGTGTGCACTGCTCTCTATATGCATGTGTGTTTAATTAGGGAAATAAGTGTGTGTGTGTGTGTGTGTGTGTATGTGTGTGTGTGTGTGTGTGTGTGTGTATTACAACCAATGGCATCAAGTTTATTCAGTACAATAGATATCACACCAGACATTAACACACACACACACACACACACACACACACACACACACACACACACACACACACACACACACACACACACACACACACACACACACTCACACTCACACACACAGGCAGGTGTGTGATCTGTGGCTGGGTTGGGCTGAGCTCCAGTACTGGTTGGAGGTGGGGGGTGATGGGTGATGGGTTTGGGTCTGTGTAGAGGGGTGACAGGACCGGTACCCTGATGGGTTTGGTTCTGTGTGGAGGGGTGACAGGACCGGTACCCTGATGGGTTTGGGTCTGTGTGGAGGGGTGACAGGACCGGTACCCTGATGGGTTTGGGTCTGTGTGGAGGGGTGACAGGACCGGTACCCTGATGGGTTTGGTTCTGTGTGGAGGGGTGACAAGACCGGTACCCTGATGGGTTTGGGTCTGTGTGGAGGGGTGACAGAACCGGTACCCTGATGGGTTTGGGTCTGTGTGGAGGAGTGACAGAACCGGTACCCTGATGGGTTTGGGTCTGTGTGGAGGGGTAACAGGAGCGGTACCCTGATGGGTTTGGGTCTGTGTGGAGAGGTGACAGGAGCGGTACCCTGATGTTTGGCAGTACACAGAGATCTCACTTTAAATCACTCAGCACTCCCAGGATCATGACCACTAAAGCCCTTTAATGCTCACTACAGCAGTGACTGTGATGGCAGACAGACAGAAGAGAGGACTAAGAAACTGTGTGTGTGTGTGTTTGTGTGCGTGTTTGTGTGTGTGTGTGTGTGTGTGTATAAGTTTGTGTGTGTGTGCGTGCGTGCGTGTGTGTGTGTGTGCGTGCGTGCGTGTGGTTGTTTGTGTGTGTGTGCGTGTGTGTGAGTGTGTGTGTGTGCGTGCGTGCGTGTGTGTGTGTGTGTGTGTGTGTGTGTGTGTGTGTGTGTGTGTGTGTGTGAGTGTGTGTGTGTGTGTGAGTGTGTGTGTGTGTGCGTGTGGTTGTTTGTGTGTGTGTGTGTGTGGTTGTTTGTGTGTGTGTGTGAGCGCATGCGTGTGCCTCCAGCCTCTCTGTTCTGGCAGAGGAACAAGTTACCATCTGCTCAAGCTTTGTTTTTTAGACCTGAGACAATGACGAACCAGCTGTACACGTGTGCATGCGTGTGTGTGTGTGTGTGTGCGTGTGTGTGTGTGTGTGTGTTTGCATGTCTATGTGGGTGCACACACATGCGTGTGTGTTTAAGTGTGTGCGTGTGTGTGGTGCATGTGAGTGTGTGTATGTGTGTGTCTGCCAGGGTCTTGTGGTAGAGGAAGCAGGAGAATTTAAAGGGACAAACACCTGTGAGGTGATGCTCTGTGATCATCTGACCGTTGTCCTGTTCACTGGGCCACTACAGTGTCTGGCTGGGCAGAGACAGCAGTCTGCCCTGTGTGAGTGTGTGTGTGTGTGTGTGTGTGTGTGTGTGTGTGTGTGTGTGTCTGTGCTTGGTATGCACCACAGTCCTTTCTGGTTGTGTTCCATTCACTTCGACAAGAGTCCGAACAAAGCAAATTAACCTTGAAGACTAAACCACTGGCATACACTCGTGAGCATGCGTTAGAGGGGTGATTAACGATGATTGATTGCAGTTTAATTCACTGGCAAAAACGGTTGCGTGCACCGATTTAGTTTCCATCTTCATTAGAGCGCCGTCACGGCAAGAGGAAACTGACAGCGAAGTGAAGACACTCCAAGGCACAGGGGCTTCCTCTCCTCACAGTTGGTCCTTCTACTGGGTCAGTACTGGGTATGATCACCTGGCTCAGCAGTGGGGGTGATCCACTGGATCAGTACTGGGGGCGATCTAATGGGTCAGTACCTGGTGTGATCCACTGGTTCAGTACTGGGGTGACCTACTGGGCCAGTACTAGGTGTGATCCACTGGGTCAGTACTGGGGGTGATCTACCGGGTCAGTACTGAATGTGATCCACTGGGTCAGCAGTAGGGCCATCCACTGGGTCAGTACTGGGTGTGATCCACTGGGTCAGTACTTGGGGTGATCTACTGGGTCAGTACTAGGTGTGATCCACTGGATCAGCAGTGGGGGTGATCCATTGGGTTAGTTCTGGGTGTGATCCACTGGGTCAGTAGTGGAGGCTACTTGCATGGGATGCAGTTAACGATGTTCATTTCACTTTGCATGAATTGATTCAACTGATTTTGAGTGATTGTTTTATTGATTGATCAATTGATTGATTTATTCCCTGAGTGACAGATTAATCGTCAGACTTGTTAGAAAATATGTGTTTAAACCCATGTAACCGGGCAGCCCTTGAACCACAGCCCTCTGGAGATTGCTTAGGACGGTGACGATCACAGTGTACCATACAGCTGACTAATGGCGCATTTCCACTAGGGCCTACTTGGCGCGGTACGGTTCGATTCGCGACGGTTTGTGAGTGTTTCCATTAGTACCAGTTCCCTGTGAGCCGGCCCCTTTGGGTACTTTTTTTGTACCGACTCGCTTGAGGTTCTAACCGTTCCGAAGCGGTACAGTTCTGTGACGTGGAGGAACAGCATGACACTGATTGGCCAGGGAGTGTCGTCACAGGTTGCGTCAGGAGAGCGACTCCTCCGCTATGCTATGGACCCCTCAGCCATTTTTAAAACCCAAGGAGCGAAGTCTGTTCCCTGGTCAAATGCCGAGGTACAAACCTTTCTGTTAATAATCAGCGATCAAAAAATCCAGGGCGAACTGGACGGGGCCACTAGAAATGTAAAGGTTTTTAGCGAGGTTTCCGCGCTAATGGCCACTCATGGCTACCAGCGGTCCGTTCAGCAGTGCCGGTCGGTCCAAGCTAAAAAAGCTTAAAGCGATTACCGGGCGGTGAAGGACCATAACGGACGCAGCAGAGCAAACCGCAAAGACTGGAAATGGTTCCAGCAAATGGATGTCATATACGGTCACCGGCCAGCCAGTAACGGAAGAGAAAACGTGCTGGACAATGTCGGTGCTGGAGGCCACGGAGAATGGTGAGTGTATTGTGATTTCACAGTTTTACTACTAGGCTCGTAAAAGATGTGATATGAACGTAATATGAACGCATCTATTGTAAACACAGGAATTTAGAGCTGTTTGTAGTTAATGTTACCACCACAGTCACTACTGTACAATAGCTAGCTCTTAGCCTTGCTAGTTAGCTGTAGCCATAAACACAGCATGAGCAGCGATGACGTGCTACACATTTTGTGCAGTTACACTATATTGTTGTTGCTTTCACGGGAATGCTTGTGTTTAATATTTGTTATTTTTTACGTTCAAGATTCCCCTTCCACTGACGAGGCGAGCGGAGTTGGCGGAAAATGTTTCCTTCAACCGGGCTTTCCTCGGGGTGCTTGGCGAACTTGTGAACCATGCGAGACAGACGCCAGTAAAAGCACACAAAATGTTGCTTGTAGTACTATAAATATTTATTTCATATAAAGCTATACGTTATTTTTAGGTAATTTGCTTTTTGCACTTTTTAAAACTATAACTATATTATTTACATATGTTGTACTTTAAATATCTATATTTCATAATAAAGTTTGATTTCATTTGATTGTATGACTGATGCTTTTTATGCAGGGTGTGTTCAGCCTGTTTGAGTAATACCAAATTATTATCAATAATTAGAGCAACCACATACAATAATGAAGATAAAGATAAATAAGATACAATAATGCTATGTGTTAAGGGCATCGACCGGGTCGCATACAAATGATGTCACGACACTACAACCCGCGCGCCAACAGCGACTCCACCCACATTGGGGTGGTTCACCATTGTAATGGAAACACAACGCGACCGTACCGTTCCGTTGCGAATCGACCCGTATCGAACCGTACCACGCCAAGCAGGCCCTAGTGGAAATGCGCCAATAGAGCTGCTAATGAAAACACTGAGCAGTGCTCAGAGAGTCAACCTGCCACTGCTTTGATTCCCAGAGAAAAGGAGGGAGAGAAAGAGGGAGAGAAAGAAAAACGGAGAGAGAGATGGTGAGAGAGCAATGGAGCGACGGAGAGAGAAAGAGAGAGATAAAGGGTTCAGGTCAGATCCACCTAATCGACTTCACGATCGGCGCTTCCTACTGTGGAACAATGCGGGTCTGGGGAGGACCCGGTGAACCCAGAGAGCCTCGGTGGGTCTGGGGAGGCAGAGCGCGGTGGTGAAGAGGTGACTTCAAGCAATTACGCCTTTCTCCTCCAGACAGTGCGACCAACGTAAGTGTAAAAGTAAGAAAATAAACAGTCGATCATGCAGCAAAAGAGCCGGGAGAGGGGTCAGCAGGGAGAGGGGTCAGCGGGGGGAGGGGTCAGCGGGGACAGGCGCGCTTTTTAATTGTGGCACTGATCCTCCGCTCACAGCACAAAGGCGACACGGCGCACCTTTGCTACAGCAGCCGTCCTGCATCGCTCCGGGATTCAACCTGCGTTTGGCTCGGGAGCCCACACACGGACAAACTGGAAATAACAGAGGCCCTTACCTACAAGGGACAGAGAGGAAGAAAGAGGTGGTGATGGACGGATGGAGAAAGATGGAGACTGAGGGGTGGAGAGTGTGAAATGTACTGACCCCCTGGCATTAGAATCAGTGTGCTGCAGTGTGAGGAGCACATGAAGAAGGAGGCGCTTTATCACATGATCCACACAGCTGTGCTAACTACCATCTCTACGCACAGAGGGACCAGTCTAACGTCACAGAGAGGAGAGGGAGAGAGAGGGAGAGAGAGGGAGAGAGAGGGAGAGAGAGAAAGACTAACAGAGGGACAGAGACACAGTAAAAGAAAGAAGAGAGAGAGAGTAATGAATGTGCTCCCTGTTCTTCTAGCACTGTCTTAGACTTGTCCACGAATAAACAGGAAATGCAGCTGTGCCCCTGCAAACCCCTCCCTCCCCTCCTCCCCTCAATCCCTCTCTTCCTCCCTCTCTCCATCCCTCTCTCTTTCCCTCCCACTCTCCGCCCCCCAATACTGCATCCCAAAATACACCACATTCTTCCAATCCTTCCTCACTTCCTCACACAGGCCAGGCCACAGTACGACAGCCCAGAGAGAGAGAGAGAGAGAGAGAGAGAGAGAGAGAGAGAGAGCGAGCGACAGAGCGGGAGAGGGGTAGTGAAGGAGAGAGCGGGAGCGAGAGGTAGAGAAGGAGAGAGAGCGAGAGGGGGAAAGTGCAGGCTGAGAGGGGGTAAAGATGGAGCAGGAACACAAGTTCTTAGAAGCATCCCTAACTACAGCCACGTCCCCAGTCCCACGTCTTTGTCCTCTGGGTTTGATAGTTAAGAATCTGGACATGCAGTTGTGCTACGTGCCTAATCCCCCCTTCTTTAATGGGTGGGGAGCAGAATGGTGCCTTTGTGGCAGCCGACAGTGTGGTAAAAGGGACTATACAGTACCAAATTGAGGTCAGCCAGAGACAATAGCTGCCCTTCAGGGTTTATTCACGCGTGCCCCACAACTCTATCAAACGTGTCTCTCTCCCCGCTGAGTCTTTCTTCTGCTCAGCACACAGCGGGACAATGAGAACAGCACTCTCTGTCACACTACAGGCTCCTGAGTTACAGTCACAGAGGGCTCTCCCTCTCTCCCTCCCTCCCTCCCTCCCTCCCTCTCCCTCTCTTCCTCTTTTCCCCTCCTTCTCCATCTCCAGTGACACACTGTCTCTATCTCTTCCTCTCTCTCTCCCTCTCTCTCTCTCTCTATCGAGGACTCCCCTGACAGGACCACTGAAAGCTCTGCTAAATAGTGAAAGATCAAACGACACACACCAGGGTGTCTGAGCGCTTCCCCGGCCACTGAAAGCAGAGTGCCTGACTGAATCAACATAGAGCTCGGGCCCCGCCTCTCTACGGCCCCGCCTCTCTATGGCCCCGCCCCTCCATACACCAGCATAGCTTCTCTGGGGTTTTGGGTATCTCGTTTCCTTGCTACTGTGCCACACGTTTGCTCGTGGGCGTCCTAACGCAGGAGGCCTGTTACTCCCAAATGGATGTCAGTCTGTTTGGATGAAGAAGGGCTCTTCACCAGAAGCCTATCAGCTCCCTTCACGAACATGAGGTTCACACATGCATGCATATGCATACAGACGGGCCAATGGAAAGATTACGCCTATGAATACATTAGGAGTGCAGTGTCAGGGCAGAATACCAATGTCCTGGGCCACTCTGGCGGTGTCAAAGCAAAGCTCGCTAGCCATAAAGGGTCTCATTCAAGCATGTTTGTCTCTCTCTTTTTCTCTTTCTCTCTCTCTCTCTCTCTCTCTCTCTCTCTCTCTCTCTCTCTCTCTCTCTCACACACACACACACACACACACACACACACACACAGGATAATCATATGAGATGTATTATTTACATCTATAGCAAAAATCCCTATCGATTTCATTTGCCCTGAAATTCCTTGCCCTGAAGAGACTTCAGTGGTGATGTAGTGTACACCGTAGCATTTAGCACTTACTCAACTACACCTCCCATGATGCAAATGTTACCCAGCAGGTAGCTGATCCTTCACAAAAGAGCTCAGCGTCTCCTTCTGTGAAGAGATGGAGGTGGGGGTGGAGGTGGGGGTTGGGCGGCAGGGGACACTCACCTGCACTTGACGGGGGGCAATTGTAACTCAGTGCTAATAGACATTTTAGCAAGGAACACACAGGTGATTACTGAGGCCCCCTAAGGTCATTCTGGGGTCATGAACAAGACAGCACGACATCTTCACACAAGATGAGCAGCTCAGTAATTACCCACAAGCTCACAGTGGTGGTTCAGTCACACCTCCACTAGGGCATTCTTGGAGAGTGGGGCGGCGACCCCTCTGATTGGGGTTAGCCCATGGTTAATCTGCATAATGGGCGGGGTTATGAGGAATGGGGAGGGAGCATGAGCAGTTTAGTGGATTGACTTGGAGTAGCTGTGTAGTGCAGCGTGTTTGAATCAATTTGGGTTTTAGGTACCAACGAGGCAATGAAGAGAGAGAGAAGATGTCAGGTTGAGCGGCCTTACATAGAACTAAATTAACTAGAAACATCTGTTTCAATGGTTTAATTTGCTTTTTAAAAATGAATGTAATTTTAGCCTGTTTCACATTTTCATGGTTAGAATTATTTATTTCATGCCCCACCAGCTTTTTTTTATATATAATATTTTTAGTTTATTGTAGTACTATTAAAATGTTTTTAGTATTATATGAAGTTCACAGATGAGCACGAATTTAATCTCACAGTCTCCCTTTGTCTGTGTAATTGGTTTTATCCAAAAGTTGCAGGATGAAATCTGTTTGCAACAGCAGGTAGAGGTGGACACAGCACTGTGCTGTCTACACTGGTCTACTCTGGTCTACACTGGTCTATTCTGGTCTACTCTGGTCTGTGCTGGTCTATGGTGATATATGCTGGTCATCAATGGTTCTGTCTGAGGTCCGGTTTGGGGTCAGTCTGGAGTTCAGTCTGAGGGTCAGTCTGGGGTTCAGTCTGAGGTCCAGTCTGGGGTCAGTCTGAGGTCCAGTCTAGGGTCAGTCTGAGGGTCAGTCTGGAGGTC
>NC_135215.1:9083247-9085747 GCF_052324685.1 Brachyhypopomus gauderio | reverse complement strand
GATCTTTGTATGATCCTGGTGGGCTCCGGCCTTTTCACACTCCCAGACGGGCACAGGGAGACACACTCAACTCTGAGTGCTTCTGGGAGATTTAGATGTCCATCCTGTCTTGTGCAAGTTACGTGTCTGACACTGAGGGCGAAAGAGGACACTGTGTAGTACCTGAGCAGCAGACCCACAGGACATCCTACAGGACATCCCAGAGAACAGGACCATCCCCAACAAGGTCCCGCACGAGTACAGAGTGCACGGGAACACGAGTGCCATATGCAGTATACATGTAGGACAAATGATAGTTTTGTTCAGTGCTATAAAGCACTAGAGTTGAGCACAAGTCAAGAATAAGACACATTGAGTTCAATTGAAGACCAACACGAGAGATAGTGAGATCAAGAAAACAATGAGATCAGATTGAGATTTTAAAATTTGCTTATTCATTGTACATTCATACAACACAATACATTATACATGACATTATATCATGAATATATTAATAAATAATATATTCCATCAACTATTTAATAAGATACATATAAAATAAAACAATATATAAACCTTAAAATAAATATAAATGATCAGTACATTCTAATCAAAGTAAACTTTTGGAAGCTCTTCTCTAGAACTTATTCAGTCACCAAATAAGTACAGATCCTGAGAGCAGCTGCACAGAAACCAGCAACATTCAACTTCTGTTTGTATTATTATATGAAAACGCTAATAATATTTCGATCTGCCCTCAAACAAAAATGCTCCAGTTAATCCACTGTGGAAGGGAGCAATTAGGTCCTCGAGCAGCAGTGAACTGGTGAGACAGAGAGCTTGTGTAGCCTCCACCAGTTAGTCAGACCTCATCTAGCTAATACATATTCTAAAACAAACTAGCAGAGTCCAAATCAAAAGAAAACAACCAGCTCTGACAAGAGGAGACAGCCGTCTTGCACCAGCATGCTTTCACCAGAAGACATGTAGCTTCAGCTAGACCATAAAAGACAAATATCCCAAAGTCTAAAAATATGCAACAACAACAACAATCTTAACAGTACACTATTCATAATAAAACATGTTCATTGATGGTGAATAAAAAGAGAATTGATTTTGTTCCTGTTAGCCAGTCTGTGTAAAGATTTTATTTAAGCCGGTAGAGAAAGTACTGTTTCGTTCTGTTTGAGTGGATTGTTTATATACAGTAAAGATAGAAATAGTTCAGTTTCTAATGACATTAGAGGTTCTCAAAGAAAATGTCTGAGTCCATCTCAGACCGAGTCCAAGAAAAGACCTAAAAGACCAAATGATGTTGAGAAGGAGTCAGTTCGTTTACAGTCTTGAGAGTCCATGCTTGAGTACTACAATAATATATGTGTATGTGTGTTTGTGTACTTGAGTACAAGTAATAAGATTATGCATAATTCTGAATAAAAGAGAGAGAGGAGTGTGTGTGTGTGTGTGTGTGTGTGTGTGTGTGTGTGTGTGAGAGAGAGAGAGAGAGAGAGAGAGAGAGAGAGAGAGAGAGAGAGAGAGAGAGATAGGCCCTTGCTTGAAGTATAGTCTTATTAGCTCCAGAAGCCCAGAGCTGCTGGTAGAGTGCTGCTCTGATCGAAGTGTTCTTCTGTTTGCAGGCACTCAGTATCAGGCCTGTGCTCTCCCTCCTCGTTCAGTGCCACGGCCTAAAAGATTTGAGGGATGTCTTGGAAGTCTGGATCAAGGTCCTGGCAGGCTGGAGTGAGTTATGGAATGGCTGCATCAAGTTCCTGAAAGGTAGGAGTGAGATCCTGAAAGAATTGAGTGGGATCCAAAATAGCAGCAGTGAGGTCCTGGAAGGCGGGAGCAAGATCTTGAAAGGCTGGATACCTCTGGGCTGGATGGGACTGTGGTTTGTTTTCTGAGATGTGACGTGATGTGATGTTATTGGGGGGAGGAGCTCTGAGAACACAATGAAGGGCAAAACACCATATTTACCCCATAGTTACATAAAGCAACCCTGACAAAAGAACGTGTGAGACAAGAGAGAGACAGAAAGAAAGAGAGAGACAGAGGGAGACAGAGAGAATGAGATATAGAAAGGGAGAGAAAGAGGGAGTGAGAATGACGATGATGGAAACAAAGAGAGATCAGCATGCTTCCGGAACACTTCCAGAATTCCTCTGGAACACTTCCAGAATGCTTCAGCAACACTTCCAGAATGCTTCAAGAATGCTCCAGGAACACTTCCAGAATCCTTCCAGAATGCTTCAAGAATGCTTCAGGAACACTTCCAGAATGTTTTCAGAATGCTCCAGGAACACTGCGAGAATGCTCCAGGAACACTTCCAGTATGCTATCTGGCTAATACACAAAAAGCACTTCCAGATCATCCCCAGAACATTCCAGAATGCTTCCAGAACAGTTGGACTGGTTTCTGGGCTCAACCCTGCTGCGGGGATTTCTCCAAAAGGCAACATGACTAAATGAAATATAATAAGTGATAGCACAGATTACAGGAAGCCACTTCTTTTCAATCCTT
>NC_135215.1:9055747-9073247 GCF_052324685.1 Brachyhypopomus gauderio | reverse complement strand
GAAGTGCTAGAAGAGCTAGATGAGCTAGAAGAGCTAGAAGTGTTAGAAGAGCTAGAAGAGCTAGAAGTGTTAGAAGAGCTAGAAGTGCTAGAAGAGCTAGAAGTGTTAGAAGAGCTAGAAGTGTTAGAAGAGCTAGATGAGCTAGAAGAGCTAGAAGTGTTGGAAGAGCTAGAAGTGCTAGAAGAGCTAGAAGTGCTAGAAGTGTTAGAAGAGCTAGATGAGCTAGAAGAGCTAGAAGTGCTTGAAGAGCTAGAAGAGCTAGATGAGCTAGAAGTGCTAGAAGAGCTAGAAGAGCTAGATGAGCTAGAAGTGCTTGAAGTGTTAGAAGAGCTAGATGAGCTAGAAGTGCTAGAAGAGCTAGAAGTGTTGGAAGAGCTAGAAGTGCTAGATGAGCTAGAAGTGCTAGAAGTGTTAGAAGAGCTAGATGAGCTAGAAGAGCTAGAAGTGCTTGAAGAGCTAGAAGAGCTAGATGAGCTAGAAGTGCTAGAAGAGCTAGAAGAGCTAGATGAGCTAGAAGTGCTAGAAGTGTTAGAAGAGCTAGATGAGCTAGAAGTGCTAGAAGTGTTAGAAGAGCTAGATGAGCTAGAAGTGCTAGAAGAGCTAGAAGTGCTAGATGAGCTAGAAGTGCTAGAAGTGTTAGAAGAGCTAGATGAGCTAGAAGTGCTAGATGAGCTAGAAGTGCTAGAAGAGCTAGAAGTGCTAGAAGAGCTAGAAGTGCTAGAAGTGCTAGATGAGCTAGAAGTGCTAGAAGAGCTAGAAGAGCTAGATGAGCTAGAAGTGCTAGAAGTGTTAGAAGAGCTAGAAGAGCTAGAAGAGCTAGAAGAGCTAGAAGTGCTAGAAGAGCTAGAAGTGCTAGAAGAGCTAGATGAGCTAGAAGTGCTAGAAGAGCTAGAAGTGCTAGAAGAGCTAGATGAGCTAGAAGTGCTAGAAGAGCTAGAAGAGCTAGAAGTGCTTGAAGAGCTAGAAGTGCTAGATGAGCTAGAAGTGCTAGAAGAGCTAGAAGAGCTAGAAGAGCTAGAAGTGCTAGAAGAGCTAGATGAGCTAGAAGTGCTAGAAGAGCTAGAAGTGCTAGATGAGCTAGAAGTGCTAGAAGAGCTAGAAGTGCTAGAAGAGCTAGATGAGCTAGAAGAGCTAGAAGTGCTAGAAGAGCTAGAAGAGCTAGAAGTGCTAGAAGAGCTAGAAGTGCTAGAAGTGCTAGATGAGCTAGAAGTGCTAGAAGAGCTAGAAGAGCTAGATGAGCTAGAAGTGCTTGAAGTGTTAGAAGAGCTAGATGAGCTAGAAGTGCTAGAAGAGCTAGAAGTGTTGGAAGAGCTAGAAGTGCTAGATGAGCTAGAAGTGCTAGAAGTGTTAGAAGAGCTAGATGAGCTAGAAGAGCTAGAAGTGCTTGAAGAGCTAGAAGAGCTAGATGAGCTAGAAGTGCTAGAAGAGCTAGAAGAGCTAGATGAGCTAGAAGTGCTAGAAGTGTTAGAAGAGCTAGATGAGCTAGAAGTGCTAGAAGTGTTAGAAGAGCTAGATGAGCTAGAAGTGCTAGAAGAGCTAGAAGTGCTAGATGAGCTAGAAGTGCTAGAAGTGTTAGAAGAGCTAGATGAGCTAGAAGTGCTAGATGAGCTAGAAGTGCTAGAAGAGCTAGAAGTGCTAGAAGAGCTAGAAGTGCTAGAAGTGCTAGATGAGCTAGAAGTGCTAGAAGAGCTAGAAGAGCTAGATGAGCTAGAAGTGCTAGAAGAGCTAGAAGTGCTAGATGAGCTAGAAGTGCTAGAAGAGCTAGATGAGCTAGAAGAGCTAGAAGTGCTAGAAGAGCTAGAAGAGCTAGAAGTGCTAGAAGAGCTAGAAGTGCTAGAAGTGCTAGATGAGCTAGAAGTGCTAGAAGAGCTAGAAGAGCTAGATGAGCTAGAAGTGCTAGAAGTGTTAGAAGAGCTAGATGAGCTAGAAGTGCTAGAAGAGCTAGAAGTGCTAGATGAGCTAGAAGTGGTAGAAGAGCTAGAAGTGCTAGAAGTGCTTGAAGAGCTAGATGAGCTAGAAGTGCTAGAAGAGCTAGAAGTGCTAGAAGAGCTAGAAGAGCTAGAAGTGCTAGAAGAGCTAGAAGAGCTAGAAGTGCTAGAAGAGCTAGAAGTGCTAGAAGTGCTAGAAGAGCTAGATGAGCTAGAAGTGCTAGAAGAGCTAGAAGTGCTAGAAGAGCTAGAAGAGCTAGAAGTGCTAGAAGAGCTAGAAGTGCTAGAAGTGCTTGAAGAGCTAGAAGTGCTAGAACAGCTAGAAGTGCTTCGGTGGTGTGAGCTTTGAATTGTACATGAGCTGTAATAGGCAGAGGGGCCATGTGCAGATGCCCTAAGATGAAAATGTAGGCAGTGGAACTGTAGACACACTGACATCTGCCCTCTCTCAATTAAGGGAAGATCTGAAAAAAGGCTCAAACATATGTGTGTGGTAATTGGGCCCAGTATACACATCCCACCACAGAGAAGCAATACAGGG
Source organism: Brachyhypopomus gauderio (assembly GCF_052324685.1). Taxonomy (NCBI): domain Eukaryota; kingdom Metazoa; phylum Chordata; class Actinopteri; order Gymnotiformes; family Hypopomidae; genus Brachyhypopomus; species Brachyhypopomus gauderio. The sequence goes on along the minus strand of NC_135215.1, from coordinate 9,070,778 downwards.
CAAGACTGCTCGTAATTCAGAGACAGAGACATAAAAATAATAAAATATAACAATAATAATAATAATAATAGAATAAGATAATAATACAATAATAATAATAATAACAATAATAATAAAAGAAGTGTCTTTCAGAATATCCAAGGAGAGCGCAGAAACAGGAAGGAAATAAGATTGTGTGTGTGTGTCTGTGTGTCTGTGTGTGTGTGTGTGTGTGTGTGTGTGTGTGTGTGTCTGTGTCTGTGTGTGTGTGTGTGTGTGTGTGTGTGTGTGTGTGTGTGTGTGTGTGCATCCATGTGTGTTTGTGTGTGCCCATGTGTGTGTGCCCTTTGCCCTGTGTTCTTATGTATCTCTCACTCTGATATACAAGTGTGAAGAGATATACAAGAGAGGAGGAGAGAGAGGGAAAGAGAGGGAGAGAGAGAGGGAGAGAGGGAGTTTAATAAGAGATCTGTTAATTAAATAGAAGCTGTGTGTGTGTGGATCAAACACAGACTCTGGCCTGTAGGCTCCCTGCTGAGCGCTCATGAAATGCACTGCGGACTTTAAAGACTTCCTGTCATTAGTCCAGACCCTGTCCACCCGCTCCCTCACTCCCTCTCTCCCTCTCTCCCCCTCTTCTCTCTCCTTCTCTTTCACCCATTCCAGCTCTCTCTTCCTCTCCCCTCCCTCCCTCCATCTCTCTCTCTCTCTCTCTCTCTCTCTCTCTCTCTCTCTCTCTCACGGCCTACACCTCTTCTGTTCTCTCACAACAATGAGCACAATGACAGCAGTGACAAAAGAGAGAGAGAGAGAGAGGGAGGGAGAAAGAGAAACAACAGCAAAAAGCTTTACTGAACCTTTAATTAATATCTGAATGCTTAGACTCCACCTGGGATGCATTAGAGGCTTTTGTAGGTTTCTTATTGTGTATGTGCAACCACACACACACACACACACACACACACACACACACACACACACACACACACACACACACACACACAGACACACACAGGGCTGGACATCTCACTAGTATATGTGTGTGATGAAGGATGTGAAGAGAGGATCAAAGAGCATATTATTCTTCTTGTCTCCTTATCCTCTCTGTGAAATACTCACAGCCAATCAGAACAGAGGTGTCCTGTCCTTGTGCTCACTACTCAGTGACAGAGAGAACAGCCCAAGGCCATGCAAATCAATTATTTACCAACTTCTCTTTCCTTCTCCCTCTGTCTCTCTCTCTCTCTCTCTCACACACACACACACACACACACGCACGCACGCACGCACACACACACACACACACACGTACACACACACGTACACACACACGTACACACACACATAAATACGCACAGACACATTTAAGCTTCCATGACACTGGAAATGTACATATACACCTCCCCCTCTTCCCTTTTGAAATGTGAATGAATGAATGAATTAATTTGTGTTCGTCGTGGTTGGACACAGATCCACATTTGTTTCAAGTCACCAGCGTGTCGTCTAACTCGCTGTCAAATCGGGTCTATGTCAAACACCCCAGGGACTTACTCCTTAACAGCTCCTTCACGTTTGACACCATCACTGTGTGCGTGTGTGTGTGTGTGTGTGTGTGTGTGTGTGTGTGTGTGTGTGTGTGTGAGACACTAGTTCTCGCTTGGCTGAGCAAGACAACACAGGGCATTGGAAACAAAAAGAAAAAGACAACACAATAGCCACTGCTGTTGCTGACAAGCGTAGGAACGCTAATTAATTCATTTAGAAAGAGACAATTAAATCTATGATAGGAGCCCATCTGAGTGGGCAGACTGCATTCTGCTGTTGGCACACACTCACAACTACACTTCACATCCATTTACAGCATCGCAATGTTAACCAGACAAGAGCTGCACTTCATGCAATACTTGGAGTGGCACATCTCCTACATCACAAACCACACTGAGGGATCGATAGCTGATATTTCTGACCAAAAATCTGAACCAGTTCATCCTATATTGTGCAAATTATGTTTCCATGGTGCAAGTTTAGATCATGTGACTTGCTCAGATGAAGGCCAGAAACTCTGTAGCAGCAATTCACAATTTGTTTATGAATTTTTAATTTTTTAATTTGGCACTCTTTAGTGCATCACACCTTTGAATAAAGAAGCTGGCAGGTCTACATTCTAAGAGGAAGCACGTAGGTCTACATTCTGAGAGGAAGCACACAGGTCTAGAGTCTGAAAAGAAGCATGCAGGTCTACATTCTGAAAGGATGCACACAGGTCTACATTCTGAGAGGAATCTCTCTGTGAGGGTGACTGTTTCTCTATGAGGATGACTGCCTCTCTATGAGGATGACTGCCTCTCTATGAGGATGACTGCCTCTCTATGAGGATGACTGTCTCTTTATGAGGATGACTGCCTCTTTATGAGGATGACTGCCTCTCTATGAGGATGACTGCCTCTCTATGAGGATGACTGTCTCTTTATGAGGATGACTGCCTCTTTATGAGGATGACTGCCTCTCTATGAGAATGACTGCCTCTCTATGAGGATGACTGCCTCTTTATGAGGATGACTGCCTCTCTATGAGGATGACTGTCTCTCCATTAGCGTGACTGCCTCTCTATGAGGATGACTGTCTCTCCATTAGCGTGACTGCCTTTCTACAGCACTGGAGGAAGTATCCCCTATGTGTCCCTACACTCATACTCAGGAGACTATATCAAAGTTCCAAGTTTGCCATATTGGCTATTCAAAGTTGGCACTTTCAGCCTGGGAGCCCCATGTCTTATCCGTGCTCGGCACACGTGAACCACTGCACTCCTCATCACGTGAGCCCTCTCAGCTACAGCACTTAGGTGGATAACATATCGTCTGTTCGAATGCCTATGTGTGTTAATATATCTATGTAGGTCGCAGATACAAAAATATACCAATATACATTATTAAATTCAGATGTTTTAAATTCCTCTCGCTATCTCTCACGCGTGACCCTCTACTCTCTCAACACTCCCTTCTGCATCTCATCTTCATCTCTGAATAGGTGTGTATTAAGAAATAGCAGAACAAAGCGACACGACACATGTGCATCGATACAGGCAAAGCGCTCAAGGACTTTTATTATGTTATATATGGTCCTGCAGCATTTCCTGTCCCCAGGAAAGCCCACAGTCCTTGGCCTCTGTTTGGCATTGTACACCAGAGCTCAGGTGGCAGAGTTAGTGTCTCTTCTAAACACACACATACACACACAAACACACACCATTTCATAATGGCATAGTTCCACATCAGGGCAAGCCTGTGAAGGTTGTACTAACAGGGTGGTTGGGGGTGGGTTGAAGTTTTGTGTGTGTGTGTGTGTGTGTGTGTGTGTGTGTGTGTGTGTGTGTGTGTGTGTGTGTGGAGGGTGGGGGTGGGGGGATAGGATTTGTAGGCTTCCAGAGTCTGTTGTTGGTTTTAAACACATGCAATCATTATAGTGTCACAGCCTATCACGACTGGGTTTCATGAATGGGTTTCATGACTGGATTCATGAATTTATGTAAATTTTTATTTATGTGGGTTTTTATTGTGTCAGTAAAAACACAAGAGCACAAGGACTTCTGAGGACCAGTACAGGAGTGATCATGGACACTGGGACCCCACCTAATCATGAAGAAGAGGAAGATGAGGAGGAAGCACAAGGCAGTGTCCCTCACACGTTTCCTTCACTCACACTGAGGACAAGAATGAAAAACACAAGAGTAGGCGCACATTGGCCAGCCACACATCCCAGTCCATCCACACATCCCAGTCCATCCACACATCCTCACACCAGTACCTCCATCAACCCTGTTCAAGCATACTGAGAGGTAGAGGAAGAGAACCTTTTTTTGGGTTTGTAAAAAACAGAAAAAATTAATAATCAGCTGAATTGCTAAGTTATTGTCAGTAGTCTGTAAAGGTTGTTGCAAATCAACATAATTTTATTTATTTATAGTGTTATGTTAATATGTTTTATTTCATAAGTGACACTGTGTATATCATGGCTGGAGCACAAATAAAATCCTCATGAAAATCACAAGCCCCCCTAAAAGTAATTAACTGAGTATCCACAAAAAGAATGAATGTTCTGACATTAAAGTTAAAATTTTTAAGCATTATGGGGACCCCATAATTAATTATTTCATTAAGTAAAGGGAGACTTTTTTTCATCTGAATAAGCCAAGACAAGCAACACCAAAAGAAGATGTGCTGACCCTGGTAAGATGTTCCACCACACTGGACAGAACAGCTGATCTTCAATTAGAAATCTGTTAGATAACCTTTAAAAAATCCTTTAAAATGTCAAAACGTCTGCCAATGAATTTTGAAATGACTTTGACAGATTAGATGCTCTTCAAAGCCTTCATGTGACAAATACAAAATACAAATCTAAACATATGAAACGATTTAGTTTGTTCCTCGTTACCTTTAATTTCCAGCATGCAACAAATCAACAGACATCAGTGAAAAACTCAAACCCCAAAGCTGGTATTAATGGCGTGATCTGTGCTCCATTTCCACCCAGCGTGTCCATCCTCATACCTGCAGACACACCTGGGCGTCCGGGACATCGGGACGGACCTGCGTACACACCTGGGTGTTCGGGTCCTAGGCACTGACCCTCGACACGATACACATTTCTGTCCTGTGTTCATGTGCCACTGCATGGTGAAAGCAGCCTGCGGCAAACCGGCCGTGTGCTGAGACTACAGACGAAGTCCTTTTTAAAAACGACGGCATCTTGTTAAACCGTGTTGCTGTAGGAGCAGTTCTGAAGATTGCCGTCAGGTTATTTAATGAGTGTGAATGCAATCGACAGCAGTTCCACACAGCAGTTCTCCAGCATATGTTCACCACATTCACCTATAATCTCTCCTAAGTGCTGGGAACTCCTACAGAGACTTTCTATTTCTGGAGTATAAACACGGGGGTGCATGAATGGCTTCCTGAAATGAAATAAAATGAAAGGAGACAAACAATTGACGATTTTCAATTGAGCGACGGATGCAATGAGTAAACGGTCCCTGGCGTGTCCGTCCATGCTGGCAGGGCCACGGTGAGGAAGACGTGAAGGAGTGGGAGGGTCACATCGTTACCGTGGTGCAGGACGAGCGTGTGCCACTTGGAGCACACGTGGAGGGAGCGATGCTGCGGTGGCCTACGGTGGCCCCCGGGGCCCATACCGTGACACGGGTCGCCCATGGGCATTCCCAGAAGCCTCCGCCAGGCTGTCCTAGTGGCGGCGACCCTGAGCAGCCCCGCCTCGTTGCAAGTGCTTGAGAAGTTGATTTCTTCTGTAGCTTTAAGACACCAGGGCTCTGGTCTGCTCCCCAGGGCCCTGGGGTTTCAGCAGCACTGACAGACAGAGGCCCCACACCATGATAATAATGCCCTTTCTACATAAATTGTACAGTGGTCTAAACTTCCTCTCTGTCGCTGTCCAGAGAGACACTTAAATGCATGTTTAGAAGGCGGCTCCTCCAGAAAGCCAGAGAGCTAAGTGAACGAAATTCCAAACTGTTCTGAGAGAAATTGGACACATCACACAGACGGCATGAGTTTCCCTCCCTATTTATCCAGTTCACTTCACTTAATACAATATAACGCTCAGTTCAGTGGAAAATGACACAAGCGTGCCGCCGAAAAGCTAAAAATACTTCGATAACAGCAAAAGGTGCTGACATCTGCTAGAGTTTCTCAGCTACAGAATCATGAGATCAAGTTTGCGAGTTTGGTCAACATCTGGTCTTAATATGTCTTTCATTACCTCAGAATTTTTTATCTATAGTATCGGAAGTTTATGGTTTCTATAGAAAACTGTACGAATTATTCATTTTGACTTAAGTTTATGAAAGCTCACGACAGCAAACCCTAACAGATATTTGACTCGGCTAGCCCTACCTTCACAAGCACGGGCAATTAAATAGAATTCAGGGTTTTAAGCACACACATAAGTCTTATCTGAGTGGAACAGTTGGCTGAACTCTTTGATGAGTCCCATAAACACCTGGGTATGGGGCGATAAGTTATCAGCACCAGCGTCCCCATCGCATGGTCTCCAACGGTCCTGCCATACACAAGAAACATCAAAATCCGCTGAGAACCCTCGGCAGAGGCTTCTGGAATTCAAAGACAGCGCTGGGAAAGTTCTTCGTCTGAAAGTGAAGTTGTAACACGACGTTAAGAGGAGGAGGGGATAAAGAGAAGCTAATGTGGAGATGTTCAGGAAGCCATCAGCTCCTGCCATTCCATCTGGCACCATCTCTGCTCTCCACTCTGCTCTCCACTCTGCTCTCCACTCTGCTCTCCACTCTGCTCTCCTCTCTCCGCTCCCCCCTCTCTCCTCTCTCCTCTCCCCTCTCCTCTCATCTCCTCTCCTCTCCTCTCCCCTTCCGTTCTCTCTCCTTTCACTCTTGCTTAGCAGGACATTTGCTCGCACTTACAGGCGGTAGGGTGCTTCCTCTCAAGGGCATGGAGATGTGTGAGAGGATGATGCACTCCGAGAGAGAGGGAGTGAGAGAGAGAGAGAGAGAGAGAGCAGAAGAGAGAGAGAGCACATGTGAGAGAAAGTGAAAGAGCGGAAGAGAAAAAAGAAATAGAGATAATTCTGTCAGCACCTTATATCAAGTATTGTTTCCACTTCAGCCTAATTTTGTCATCATACACACACATGTACACACACACACAGACAGACGCACTGGCAGCGTGAGGCGTTTGTAAAGACACACACCGCCCGTGCTGCCTGCTAAGCCCCTTACTCCATCTCACCATGTGACTCGCACTGCGTCTCCGTGTAAGAGTCGAGCTTTGCAGCCTGATGCCCTGCGAGTCTGTCTTTGTCTGCCGGGTCACATGGGCCCGACATCATCGCACAGAAGTTGCGTGGATGTTCCTGAATGAACAGGCCTGTCATGGTGGTGTTATACAGCGTGATAACAGCACGAATGTTCCTGCACTCTCTCTGTTTATTAATGAGCGCTTTCCAGCAGGGCCTCCTGACCCGCTGACATCCGCTCTCCCTCCAACCATCCATGCAGGAAGCAGCGTGTAGTCTTTGCTAACATGTATCACTCAGCCCAGTGCAGTAAACTTTTGTTAGAGTTAGTAAGTGTGTGTCTGTTAGGGAGTCCACCCCCTCAAACAGGTGCTTCTGCTAAATTTCACTCACTGAACAGGCAATATGATCGTTAGCTGTATGTTTATGCCGATCCAAACAGCTACAAACATTTCAAAAGAACAAAATAGTCGACACTTGTGAGCAGATCTGTGTTGGAAGACATTTACCTGACACACCAGAAAGCACAAAATCAATGTAACTCTGCATCTGTATAAAAGACACTTCTGCATCTAGGGTAATACAGGAGTGATTTATATGATAAGCACAACCTGGAATGTTCTTTGAGTTTCTGTATACATGCATACTGACACGCACACACACACAAAGACAGAGATGCAAAACCATGCACACACATACAAGAGTGATAGAGTCAAATAGTCTCTCTGAGCGGAGTGTGTCATAATTTCTCCCACAGCTCAGCTCTCTAGCGAGTACCTCAAACAGGCCATCACCAGGCAATCACTCTCAACCTGTCGCATCATTACCAACACAATCACACACGCGGCCCTCCCTCAGACACCAAAACACCCTCAAAATACCCTCACACACACACACACACGCACGCACACGCACACGCACATACACGCACACGCACGCACACGCACACACACACACACACACACACACACACACACACACACACACACACACACACAGGTGCTGCTCTGGTTGGCCAGGGTTTGTTGTATGTCGGTGGAGGCGGAGTATTCCCAGTTCCCCCTCACTCTCCTCCAGAGAGCAAATCCGGGGAAGGGGGCGGAGATAAGGGTGGAGCCAGAAGAACCATCAAAGGTCCATCCACAGCAGGGCTCATTATGAATCCCCATTCACACACTCTCATATGAGCTGAACCATTCCAGAAACCTCCTTAGCCAGTACATTGTGTCCTCACATACCCCCCTCCCCCATCACACACACACACACACACACACACACACACACACACACACACACACACACACACACACACACACACACACACACACACACACACACTTTAAAATAAAGCATGTCAGAAGTAAACAAAGGCTGTACAGCGGTGGTAATTAAACAGATGAGCTATATTAACATAACCTGAAAGCCCTGGCCAATTGCAATCACATCCTCACACACACACACACACACACACACACACACACACACACACACACACACACACACACACACACACACAACCTCCTGCCCCCCCTTAAATTTTTTGTTGTTATGATCCAACCAGTGAACATCAATTGTTGGCCAGTGTAATTACCATTAGGCTGGCCCTGCTGGCACTTTGATATGGTAATGAGGTTTTGGGCCCTGCCCCTCCTCTTCCCCCATGCCCCTCCCCCTGTTCCTCTCCCACTCTCTAAAATACTCTCCTTTCGTCTGATAATCTACGCATGACTTTCAAACAGCCTCCTTCACACCTGATGTACAGTATTTCATGATTCATCTAACCACAATGCACTGGGGCAGGGGGTTTCTATGAAGGGGCAGCTTGGGCCGGGGGGAGAAGGGGGGGGGGGTCATTTTCACAGGGAAATGACACAGGTGATGTTTACACTCAGAAAAGGAGCATCAGATGGACAGGTTCTGGATTACGATGGAAAGAGAAACAGGGTTTCTTCAAGCTGGGAACATGTCAAACACGTCTCGCCTTTGACCCACACACGCCTACAGCTCCACTCCGCCGATTAGTTAGGCCATGCATCGTTTACACGGAGTGCCTCCTCATCACTGGTTGTCTGTCCGCACCATCTTCCAAGGCATGTTCCCCTAGGAGGAAGAGGCCTACCAACACACACAGGCCATCACTTACTACACCAACACACGGGCCATTACCACACCAACACACACGGGCCACACAGAAAAAGGGAAAATCCCACGTGTTTACAGAGTAGACTGGCATATACAAGATGGCAGAATCCCGAGTGAGTGTCTCATTCTGACCAGAGCGTCCGTTCCTCGTGATGACTTCAGTATATGGCAGTAGTTCCCCTGGGGCTGTGAGCAGGGTTCACCATGGCTAGCGTCTACACGAGTAGTGTGACACGGTAATAACGTCATTTTCACAGGCTACTAGTGATGCTCAGACAACAACGCTGGGTGCCGCTCCTGGAACACACCCCCCAGCACAGAACTCCACCCTTCACATCCACTCTCATCCACCTTCTCCATCACCTCCACATCATATTAGTCAGACCTGGCTTTTTCAGCAACATCCAACTGTACAGCAGATAATTACTATAAATGAATACTACATTTCAGTCATTCCATACTGCAGCAAGGCACTGAAATATACATTTCTCTATAAAAGTTCTGCCTTATGGGTGCTTAATTACAATCAGACTACATTATAAGCTTGTGTTTGGTCTTTGGATGTGCCTATAATTATATTATAATCATAGCCTAGTTATCACCATTTCCAACTTAATATATGATTTATTTGTTCATCTTTTTCGAACTATGCATTGTCTGTGTGTTACTCTTTATGACTACGCTGCTTACCTTACCATATGGCACCATAAATGCCAGACAATCTGTCACATAATTGCATGCGTTGGTGCTGGATATATGACAGCCTCATATAATTGCCACAGCAATATGCAACTTTTATAATAAAACCCAAACTACCCCCTGTTTCACTCCTGCGGTAAGACCTCTCCTCCTGAAGAGAGTGGTTATACATTCTATGCATCTACATTACTGTACTCTTGATAATACTCTAGAATAATTACCAAAGAGTTCTGTTAATGCAAAATAAAATGAATGAAGGAAAAGCCCACAATCTTCTATTGATCACACGTCACATAACCAAACAAGTAGAGATATACATTCAGATGTTCTCAGAAAGTGCATACATAGTGTCATCCAGGAGTGAACTGCTATTTCACACACGCGCACGAACACACACACACACACACACACACACACACACACACACACACACACACACACACACACACACACACACACACACACACACACACAAAACACACGCATGGCAGAGGGAGGCAGGGTGGATCAGAGGGGAGACCAGATGGACAGAGAGAGTCTCAGTGTCCCCACACCCTCACGTGTCATATGTTATCCCATCTGCACCATCACCACACGGCCTCAAACCCCAGGGAAACACACACACACACGCACACACACACACACAAATACATGCACGCACACACACATGCAACATGCACATGCAGACGTGTATATATAAACAGATTCAAACATGTACACATGTACAGCCATGTAAGTTCATATGTCCACGTATAAACACACACACACTCTCTCCTTCTCCCACTTCCCGAGTTCCTGAGACACAAACACGGCAGTTGTGCCACACATCCACTGTGTCCAGCAAAGAAGCGTAGATGTGATGATTGGAACCCTCATAATTAGTTATCTCTCTGTTTCTCTGTTCTCTTTTCTGCCTCTCTCTCTCTCTCTCTCTCCCTCTGCCTCTCAGAGGGTCTGCGGGACACTTGGGGGGCTTCAGGGAGCGTAACCCCTGTTCTTCTCACACCACCCTCAGCCTCTCCAACACCCTGCGGAAACACTCCGGGCTGTGCTCCATTAAAAATGCTCTTTGATATGGGAACCCACTCCGTGAATATACAAAATACAATTTAGAGGTTAATTCATTTTCAACGATTCAATTATTGATGAGGGCTCTCAATGTGTTCTGTTTTGGTTATGCAGTGCGTGAAATAGGCATCGGCAGGACCCAAAGTCATACAGCACACCGCTATTTGAAATTCAATGCTCATGTAATTATGAGTAGCTAATAAAAGGCAAGGTTAAGCATTTAGCATTCTGCAGGAAGGCATGAAAAGCCAGGCGCCCCCTGCTCCACAGATTATAATCCCTGCCCCACTTTAATCCGCCGTGGCAGGGGAAACAGGAGTGGCAGTAATGGGATGTCACTTCCAGTCTGACTCTACAGCTCCTCCGTATTTCAGTCTGATTGCGTTTGGCCACAGGCATGCTGAATCAGCGATTCTGTGTCGGTCCGACACCACGCGTCTCCTCCTGCACCGCCCGGATCAGCTCCACCTTCAGACCACCGCGTCACACTGCACATGAAGTAGGACTCAGAGAAACCGTTTTTACCAAATGAACTAATTATCATGCTGTATACTACAATACAATTATCATACTGCGTACTGTAATAGCTTTATTATAGTGTAATTGTTAACTGCAGACTGTTAAGGCATTCTTGATGCACTGTTAAGTGCGTCTGTGAAACAGAACATAGCCAAGGTGAAAACCAACAATCTAAGATGAAAGAAGAGACGTGATTTGGAAGGTACTACAGGAATCACTCCGGAGTATTCTCATAAACGCTCGCCGGCTGGGTAACAATTCCTGCTCTGCTAATGATGGTGTTTTGTTGGGTTTAATGGGCCTAATTGGCCTGGGCCCAGAACTGTGAGCGAAGGTGGAGAATAATAGAGATACCTGTTCTCCTCCTCTCCCTGTGCTCCTGCTCAACAAGAAAGCTCAGAGGAACAGACATTACCTTATCCCTGAGGAGAGAGAGGGAGAGAGAGAGAGAGAGAGGGAGAGAACAGTGAGAGAGAGAGAGAGAGAGAGAGAGAGAGGGAGAGAAAGAGTGAGAGAGGGAGGGAGAGAAAGAAAGAGGGAGAGAACAGTGAGAGAGAGAGAGAGAGAGAGAGAGAGAGAGAGATTTCTCCACCTGAATAAAAACAGTTAATGTTTATGCATGATGCCCAGTTTTCAAAGTCTCTCATTTTGCCATTGCTGGGACGCCTGGCGTGATTGTCGCAGGGGCTGCATGTTGCCGTGGGCGAGGGGTGGGTGTGGCTTACAGGGCTGTGATCTTTCTCAAACCTCCCTTTACTGATCACTCATGTCAGCTCTTGTCACACACTTGTATAAGGCGTGTGTAGTATTATCCTTATTGAGTCCTCATTTGAAACTGCTTACAGTCCACAAGGGAAAAAAGACCCTGGATGTGTGTGTCAGTGACCTGTCTGAGGAGTCGGGTGGTTGTGGAGGGTGTGGAGTGCTCGGGTCGCCGGGCCCATCTCCCCACACTCCTCCTCCTCTCCCTCACGCACCGGCTTGTGTCTCCACATAAATTGAAAGGAGGCAGCTGGGAGCCCCTGCGCACGGCCAGCGTCGGGGGCGACGGGCGTAGGCGTCCTGGATATTGCCTGTTTATATGATAATGCAATCGGCATGCTGATGAGGACACGATGATGCAGCGTCTCGTTACGCCGGCTCGTAAGACTCGTCCCGCGCCGTCTTGTGGCATTCGCAAGAGACACCCTCTCACTGTTCCACACAGGCATCTGTTTACGGGCCTAGAGAGGAGAGTGAGGAGTGTGAGGGGTGGTGAGGAGTGTGGAGTGTGAGGAGTGGGAGCAGCTGAGGGTCCAGCCTGGGCCGGGGTGAACCAGCTGGTCTGCTCATGGGGAGGGAGGGGCTCACAGGAGGGAGGAGCTCAGGAGGAGGGAGGAGCTCAGGGGGAGGGAGGAGTTCAGAGGAGGGAGGAGTTCAGGGGGAGAGAGGAGTTCTGAGGAGTTCTGAGCTCAGGGGGAGGGAGGAGTTCAGAGGAGGGAGGAGCTCAGGGGGAGGGAGGAGCTCAGGGGGAGAGAGGAGTTCTGAGGAGGGAGGAGCTCAGGGGGAGTGAGATGGTCAGGTCTGCTGAGACTTCTGACAGAGGAGAGCTGGAAACACGGTGATACTGGGCACATTGGGCACGGTACTCTGAACATGTTGACTGAAGAAGGACAATCTGTCCCTATCCCCTCCACATAGGGACAGGACTCAGGACAGGACTCAGGACAGGACTCAGGAGAGGACACAGGACAGAATTTGGGACAGGACTTGGGGTTGTGCTCCACACAGCTGTGTGAATGCTTTCCGTCTATCAGTCTGTGTTTATTTACAGCTCACGGACCCTGGCCATGTAAACACACAGTAAACACACACACACGCTACATTACCCTGCACAGGACACTCTGATGCACACACATACATATACAAACACACACATACACATGTAGACATACACACACAGAAGCTCATGGAAGTGTGCCATAAACACACACACACACACACACACACACACACACACACACACACACACACACACACACACACACAGCAGTGCTCAGTCTGTCTGTGCTTATATGTTTGTATTTATGTCACCAGGATTGAACTTCCTGCAGTGCAACCATTGTTAGACTCCACTGGAGTTGTGTGCTGAATACAATATTGATCATTTTAATAGAGGCAAGAGTTTTTGTATGACACACATATGTCTAATCATACACACACACACACACACACACACACACACACACACACACACACACACACACACAATAAGGGACATGTGTCTGCAGGCGTAAGGGAGGATGTCTCATCAGTAGTAAAGGTCGTCAGGTCTACCTCATCTACAGCTCTACAACTTCCTCTTACACAGCATAACTTCCTGTCTAAGCAGCCCGCTGTGGGTGGACCTTCCTTTAAACACGCACTTGGAGAAAAGGAGGTCAGAGGTCACAGAGCTGTTTTCGGTGGCATGCGGGCAGAACTGCTGTCCCGCTCTGTCCAATCTCACGGTGCTGTTGTGAAGACTGAGTGTGATGTTTATGTTCCCACCGAGCGCCGACCTCTCGCCGAACGACTCTGGGAGGTGAAGAGGAGGAGGTGAAGAGGAGCGGCGTCTGAGCTGGGACACCAGGCCAGATGTGTCTCGATCACTATAACGTCCTAATAAGTCTCAATATACCTCACAATGTCCCGCACATCATTCAGTCCCTGCGGTTCAGCAACGGATGTGGCTTGTGTCTTTCTCTCTTACACACACACACACACACACACACACACACTCACACACACACACACACACACACACACACACACACACACACACACACACACACACACACACACACACACACACACACACACACACTCTGTCTGTTACACTGCTAGTATGACTAAGAGAAGTTCTAACAGCTGAGAGACCAGCTGATACCCAAAAGTCCAGCTGTGTTTGAGCACACGCATACAAGGACCCAAACAGAGCTGAAAACTGAGCTAGAATTCTACACAGTGCACTCATAAAGAAACACACGTTTGTACAGAAACACACGTGTTCATACAGAAACACATTTGTACAGTAACACGCATGTAATATCTCACATATGCCCACATTAGCAGGGCTTCATGTCTGCCCATCCTTCCTGTGTAGGGACAAACACAGAGACATACACATAGACATACACAGAGACAGACACAGGGACAGATACAGGGACATACACAGAGTCAGACACTGTGACAGACACAGACACAGGGACTAACACAGGGTCAGGCAGGGTGAACCGCAGACCCAGGGTCAGACACAGGGACAGGGTCAGACACAGGGACAGGGACAGGGTCAAACAGGGACAGGGTCAGACACAGGGACAGGGACAGGGTCAGACAGGGACAGGGTCAGACACAGACACAGACACAGACACAGGGTCGGACACAGACACGGTCAGACACAGACACAGACACAGGGTCAGACACAGACACAGGGTCAGATACAGGTACAGGGACAGGGCCAGACACAGACACAGACACAGGGTCAGATACAGGGACAGTGACAGGGTCAGACACAGACACAGGGTCAGACAGGGACAGGGACAGGGTCAGATACAGGGACAGTGACAGGGTCAGACACAGACACAGGGTCAGACAGGGACAGGTGGAAGGTCAGGTGCAGGACCATGTGTCAGACAATGTGATGGCCTGTTGAATGAGCACTTGTATTTGACAGAAAAACAATTTGATTTTCGATGTGGAGCATTTTCCAGCTGACTGCATTGGCAGCTGAGTAGCTCAGCAGTGAACTGTGTGTGTGTGTGTGTGTGTGTGTGTGTGTGTGTGTGTGTGTGTGTGTGTGTGTGTGTGTGTGTGTGTGTGT
>NC_135215.1:9043247-9050747 GCF_052324685.1 Brachyhypopomus gauderio | reverse complement strand
ACAGAAACGCACCGGACAACTACAGTCAAGACATGAATTAAGAGGCTTCAGAAACCTAAGGCTGTGTTTTCCTTCCAATGTCGTCAAAGGGACTTCCTGAGCTCACATTCACTTCAGCCAATCAGATTCCACCACATTACACACCAAGAGACCCATCAGACCACTGGGCAGCCAGAATCGTATGAGCTGAAGGTGGATGGATGTTCCTCCACCTACAGAGTGGCGACTACTATCTGAGCGGATGTTCACCCCAGGGGCAGGAGTGAAATAGGGCAACAGATCCCCCTGCTGTCCGCTTGCTGGATATATGAAGCTCCACCCTTGGCCAGCTACTACGTCACAGGGTGCCTCCACACTCTCTACAGGACATGCCCCGTGCTCCCTCTGAACACCTCTCTGCTCCTTCGCTCTGAACACCTCGCTTCCTCCCTCTGAACACCTCTCTGCTCCTTCGCTCTGAACACCTCTCTTCCTCCCTCTGAACACCTCTCTCCTCCTTCGCTCTGAACACCTCTCTCCTCCTTCGCTCTGAACACCTCTCTTCCTCCCTCTGAACACCTCTCTGCTCCTTCGCTCTGAACACCTCTCTCCTCCTTCGCTCTGAACACCTCTCTTCCTCCCTCTGAACACCTCTCTTCCTCCCTCTGAACACACCTCTCTCTCTCTCCTCCTTCGCATATTTTTCTCTTTAACTGTAGTGTCACCCACTCTCTCCTCTGTGTCAGGAGGGGACAGTCCGCGTGATCTTGATCCCCTGCCAGTACTCTAAGTGATGCGATAAATCGGCGTTGATTTGCTGCATTTTGTGTAAAATGTCATAAATCACATAAATGGAATTTTAGGAGGGAATGAGTTGCTAATTAGTTGAAAACACATGTTTCAACTCAGGTAAGAGGATCTGGACAGGTGAGGTGTGAGGATCTGGACAGGTGAGGTGTGAGGATCTGGACAGGTGAGGTGTGAGGATCTGGACAGGTGAGGTGTGAGGATCTGGACAGGTGAGGTGTGAGGATCGGCACAGGTGAGGTGTGAGGATCTGGACAGGTGAGGTGTGAGGATCTGGACAGGTGAGGTGTGAGGATCTGGACAGGTGAGGTGTGAGGATCTGGACAGGTGAGGTGTGAGGATCTGGACAGGTCAGGTGTGAGGATCGGCACAGGTCAGGTGTGAGGATCGGCACAGGTCAGGTGTGAGGATCTGGACAGGTGAGGTGTGAGGATCTGGACAGGTGAGGTGTGAGGATCGGCACAGGTCACATGTGAGGATCGGCACAGGTCAGGTGTGAGGATCGGCACAGGTCAGTCTGGCCTGCCTGTTATTTCTGCATCTCCTCCTGTCACCTGAGTACCAGGGGCATCATGGGTCAGAACTCAGGAGCGTCAGTAGTCCGTTGACCCGGCGAGCCACCCCACAGCTCTATGGTGGGGGACAGGGCTGGTGTCCAGCTGGTGTCCAGCCTGGCACACCTGCTAATGCCTCAAAAAGATCAGAAGGTCCAGATGACTCACTGTGCGGAGGCACAGAACCAGGCACAGAAAAACCACTGGAACTGACCTGCAAACTCCGGGCTGACCTCAGTTCAGCTCAATTTAAAAACACGTCTCTGCTTATCTCGCCCTCCCTCCACCGCTCAAATCCAAACAATGCTGCCAGTTGTCCAGGACCCCCTCCCCTCCTCCCCCCACCTCTGATTCTCTTTATCTTTCTTTTTCACACGAAAAACTAGTGTGTACAAAAAGCAGAAGAAAGCCGTTTCTGCGCAGGTTGACCTTTATCTGGGGTTAAGGCCGGCCAAACGGCTGTCAAAGAAAACCACCGCGTCCTGAATAATGTCTTAACTGGATAAAAGCGTACCAGAGGGCATTTCTGCTTCCTAAGCCAGCTGTTCCAGTGGATACACAAGATTCACACAGGAAACTGTGTGTGTGTGTGTGTTATGACTACAGAAAATAAAAGATTTAGCTACAGTCAATAGTGAGGGAATGATGCATTATAGAGTGTGTGTGTGTGTGTGTGTGTGTGTGTGTGTGTGTGTGTATGTATGTATTTGTATGTGCGTGTGTGAGTGTGTGTCTTGTGTTTTTTTTACTGTTGATTCAGGGTCACAATACCTGCGCATGACCAGCTGAGCTGTGACCTGTGACCCTGACCCAGACACTCCCTTTGTCTGCTGGACATTCGTTCTTCTTCTACCTTCCTCTTTCTCACTCCACCGTCTCACCGCGCGCTCCCCGAGACGAACGTGGAGTATGAGCTGCTAATAGTAGCATCTTCGCGTCTCAGTGCAGACTCTTCTGAAGGAAGTGTGTCTGTGTTGGCCTGTGTGTAGTCGCGGCCTGGTGAGGTGGGTCGAAGCAGTGGGCACACATGAACAACCTCTGTATTGTCTTTGACCTTTGACCTGAACTGACCCCACAACAGCGGGGTCTTGTTTAGATGCTGAAGTGTATGTCCGTAATCCACAACACACTACAGACCTGACAGTCTCCTTGTCTTTCTGTTGGTTTCTACTCAATCCAAATTGTTGGATGTGTGTGTGTGTGTGTGTGTGTGTGTGTAGTTGGATGCAGTGAGAGCAGGAGCACATTGTGTGGTGAGACTCCAGCGCTGTTTGTGACAGAACCCCCCCCACCCAAGCTCCTACCCCTAGTGCCCCACTTTAATTCAAGCCCAGCATGGTAACAAACACTCGTTAAAGCAGATTAATACCACGAGAGGATTACACTCTATATTAGATAATGAAAGGAGAGAGAGAGAGAGAGGGAGACAGAGAGAGAGAGAGAGAGAGGGGGGAGAGGGATAGAGAGTAAGTAGTAACCAAATAAAGCAGCTGTGTGTATTTGATCCTGGAGAACAGAGAGCTAATCCAGGTGAAACACATCTAAAGCCTGTAAGAGAGAGAGAGAGAGAGAGAGAGAGAGAGAGAGAGAGAGAGAGAGAGAGAGAGAGAGAGAGAGAGAGTGTGTTTGCATTTGTGTGTGTGTGCTTGTGTGGTTTCATCAACAGCTGGATCAGCCTGACCCTTTTGTTCTGATGACACTCACACAAATCTGATGATACTGGTCTAGTAATGATATTGACCCATAAATGTGGAGCCAGCCACCAACATGGCACACACGTACGTTTGTGTGTGTGTGTGTGTGTGTGTGTGTGTGTGTGTGTGTGTGTGGTGGAAGAGGAGCTGACAGTGGTTGGCCTGTGCTTGTGCGTACAGTGGTGTGTACATGAAATGTGTGTGAGACACACTGGCTGTGTCTGTATCAGAACTGTAGAGGTGAATGCCTACTTCAGACACCCTGCCCAAGGCACTTCAGACACTGCAGCAGCAAGGGGGAGCATTTTGGACAGGTATTATGAGACACTGCGAGACACTGCGAGACATTGTGAGATGCTACGAGACACTGGAAGGCAGAGGAGGTCAGCTAGCAAACAGCTCACAAGCCGCATTCACACAAATCCAGTGCATTTATGAGGTCAGCTAAGTCCTGCCCTTCCACAGCCCCACCCCCTGAAGTTCAGGCCTGGCTAATCAAATCAGGAGCACCTTGCCTCACATGCTTCTGCCACGGGCCATGGAAGCATAAGCACCAGCCAGGCAGAAATAATCAAATAAGTGAAAGGGCCTCTCTGGCTTAAATGAAAAGCTTCCTACACAAGGTTATGTTCATAGAGGGTGCTTGGCAAGATGCACACACACACACACACACACACACACACACACACACACACACACACACACACACACACACACACACACACACACACAGACACACTACAGGATGCATGGGTGCTGGCCCAGAATTCTGATCCACTCTCTGTGTTCTGACAACAGTCTGGCCTAAACGTTCCATCAGGGAATCTCACATCCCAACCCAACTGAGACGCAATCAGCACACGCCACCGGCACACGCTACCAGTAGGCCTACAGGCTACCGGCACACGCTGGCAGCACACGCTACCAGAACATGTTGCTAGCACACAAACATTAGCAAAAAGGTCTGGGTGTATGGAGCGGCAGAAATTCGCCATATTCACTCCGGCGACAGACTGGAACAATGCAAACATATGTGTGTGAGTTAGACAAGTGCTCACTCTGCAGCGCTCCAGACATCAGATGAAGGATACAGTGTCAAAACTGGGGGAGGGGAGTAGGGGGGGCCTTTGGGGGGGGGGGGGGGGGGGGGGGATTGTAGCAGTAACTAATTGTTATCATTACGCATGTTTGAAAAGTGTTTTCAAACAAGCAATCAAAGGCAGGCTGTGTAATTAGCAGCAGCAGTGGTGTCTGCGTCTCCTGCTCCGCGCCACGTCACTCGTACAGGCGTTAGATAAATCAGATCCTTCTCCGCCACTGAACAAAAACCTGGGTGCCGGCTGTATTGTGCAGGGGAGACAGCTTGACTGAAAACAAACTGACATAAAGCATTTGAAGCAGAAAAAAAAACGCCACACAACAACCTGTCAAGAACGAAATGCCTCTAATTTTTCTGTCATCTGCCGGCAGTTTAACAAGAGACGAGCGTTCTGCCTCCTCAATTTCCCTCCCAGCCATCCGCACACGCTCAGAGACAAACAGACACCACAGAGGGGACAAAATCAGCATCCTGCCCCCACCCTTTCTCCACCCTCCCCCACACCCCCCCCCCCCCCCTTCTCTACCCTGTATTTTTTACTCTCTTTCTATTCAATCCATCCCCTTCACTTATAAGCATTTTCTTGTTTCTGTCATGCCCTCTGAGACACTCTGAGCTGGGACAGCGTGTATGTGTGTGTGTGTGTGTGTGTGCGCGCTCGCATATGTAAGAGAGAGTATATGTATATGAATGTATGTGTATGTGTGTGAGTGTGTGTGTGAATGTGAATGAGCATGAGTGTGTGTGTGAGAGTGTGTGTTTGTGTGTATCATGCAGAGACCGTCAGTGAGGGGGCCATAAAGTTTGGGCTACTTGGTCATAATGTTCCAGAATAACACCCCATAACACCGCTCAGGTTGTTGGAGCAGGATGGGGTTGGTTTTCTGGGAGAGAGCTGTAACACTGCTCTGGCTGTTGTAGTAGGGTGGAGTTGGTTTTCTGGGAGGGTTCCATAACACCACCCTGGCTGTTGGATGAAGGCTGCTGTTCTTCACGAACTGTAGCAGGCACTGATGGTGCTGTCGGTCTGCGTTAGCTGCCCAGACGGCCTCTCCCGAGCGGCCACAACAGCCCGACGGGCCAGACGATGCGTTTAACTCACCTCCGTTAGGACACAACAGCACCACTGTTCTGTTCTCTAGCAGCTTGATAAGTGGACGCCGTGTCAGAGACACAGCCCTGCTTTTTGTAGTGGGGATGCTTTCTTAACACGTGTGTGTGTGTGGGTGTGTGTGCGTGTGTGTGTGTGTGTGTGTGTGTCTGCCACCTCTCCTCTCAGCGAGCTGGCAGCTTGGTCTTTCATTAGGAAAATCCCATAGCAAGCTTGTGAAGTTCATGTCATCAGTAATAAACAGGGACACAAGGCGGAACGCAGGCCCAACGCCCAGAGCAGCGGTGTTCTCCGGACTCGCCAGGGAGCAGGTTAGAACCGGGCTCAGAAAGCATCGATAATGAGCCTGACTCTTTAAAAAAGAACTGCCGTTTGATACCTGACAGGGAGTTCACACCACTGTGTGTGTGTGTGTGTGTGTGTGTGTGTGTGTGTGTGTGTGTGACTACACGTGTCTCTGTGTGTGTCTAGGAGTGATACTGTTCACAACGCAAGGGCAGCGGTACGTTTGAGGAGAGTGGGTCTCACCCTGGGAGGAGGTCCGCAGGGCAGCGGCAGTGACCAGCGGAGGGAGCTGGACGGCCCAGGGAGAGCAGCAGCTCAGAAACATGTGACTACAGGCCCAACACAGCTCCACCTTTCAGCAGAACACCACACAGCAATGAAGGAAAACCGGAGCAAGCCGAAATGCTTGAGCCTAGAGTGGTGGTGGTGGTGTGTGTGTGTGTGTGTGTGCATGGGTGTGTGTGTGTGAAAGCATGTATGTGTGTGTGTGTGTGTAAGAGAGATCGTTTGTATGTGTGTGTGTGTGTGTGTGTGTGTGCGAGAGAGAGAGAGAGCGCATGTGTGTTTGTGTGTATATAAGCATCTATTTAGATCTTTGTCAGGACTTAATGCCCCTGGAAAAAACACAAACTATAGAACAACAAACAATTTTACAGGCAGTATGTTTAGGGACTGTTAAAATTTTTATTAATCTTTAATCATTTAAATCATTTACAGTAATACATAACTGTATTCGTCACATTAATGGAAACAGCCCACAAAAGCAGTAATACAGGTGTGTGTGTGTGTGTGGTGTGTGTGTATGTTAGGGTGTCCAAAGCTCTGTTTCGCCTCATCCTTCCTGGGTGTTTGAATGCACACTCAACACCTTATATAGGGCAGAGGAGTGCAGCGGGTTACAGCGCATCATAAATTAGGGGGAAACGCAGCGATTCTGTTCAACACAAACTTACGTCAGCTGCTCTGATTCTGTCACCGCCGGCCACGAGCGTAGCAGCTCCAGACAGATTCACGCACGACTCCTGTATACTGGGAACCTCTGTAAGACTCCCAGTTCAAACTGGGCTACAACTGGGTATTCAATGCAGAAAGCTGCTGCTCTAGTCATGTGTGTGTGTGTGTGTGTGTGTGTGTGTGTGTGTGTGTGTGTGTGTGTGTGTGTGTGTGTGTGTATGTGTGTGTGTGTGTGTGTGTGTGTGTGTGTGTGTGTGTACTGGTAGTCCTGTAGTGCTCCACCGTGCCTTTAACCTTCTCTGGCAGCTCAGTGGCAGCTCTGAGACTTAATCAGTGCAGTGGAAGTGACATGCAGGTCCAAATCAAATTACATGGAAATGGCAAAGTACTGAGCTGCTTTAAGTGCTGTGTGTAATAACACACAGGTCAGTGGTGGGTGGTTTAATAACACACAGGTCAGTGGTGGGTGGTGTAATAACACACAGGTCAGTGGTGAAGGGGTGTAATTACACACAGGTCAGTGGTGGGGGGTGTAATTACACACAGGTCAGTGGTGGGTGGTGTAATAACACACAGGTCAGTGGTGGGTGGTGTAATAACACACAGGTCAGTGGTGGGTGGTGTAATAACACACAGGTCAGTGGTGGGTGGTGTAATAACACACAGGTCAGTGGTAGGTGGTGTAATAACACACAGGTCAGTGGTAGAGGGGTGTAATAACACACAGGTCAGTGGTGGGTGGTGTAATAACACATAGGTCAGTGGTGGGTGGTGTAATTACACACAGGTCAGTGGTGGGTGGTGTAATTACACACAGGTCAGTGGTGGGTGGTGTAATAACACACAGGTCAGTGGTGGGTGGTGTAATAACACACAGGTCAGTGGTGGGGGGTGTAATAACACACAGGTCAGTGGTGGGTGGTGTAATAACACACAGGTCAGTGGTGGGTGGTGTAATAACACACAGGTCAGTGGTGGGGGGTGTAATAACACACAGGTCAGTGGTGGGTGGTGTAA